>NW_010517276.1:142403-183283 GCF_000687285.1 Phaethon lepturus
AGAGGGAAACCTAGGGAAGATTTAGGGGCTTCGGGAAGGAAAACTGCAGTAGAAATATAAAGTGTAATTATTATTGTAGAATGTCTCTTGTCTTAATAAAGCTTTATAATAGGATGAGGCCTACCAGAGGAAGTACTCTTATGCTGCAGGTTATTTAGAAGAAGAAAAAACTGAGGTACACACAGAAGTCATATCCCTGTGACTTTCTGATGTTTACAAGAGAGTTTCTGGAATGAAAAGGCTTAGCATTTTCAGAATCATTTGGTAGCCCCTGCAAACCAGTAACTCATGGACAATAGCGGCTGGAGAGGGAGGGTCTGCAAGGAACTCCGTCTAGAATAATCTATGTTTTCTGTGATTTGAGATTAATAATTAAGATTTTTTAATTACTCAGATCTGGAGTGTGTTTGCACAGCATGTTACCACTGTGTCAGCAAAAGCTGTGGGTGTATTTCCTCCAAATTAGAAAAGTCTAACTCATAAAAAATGCTGCTTTACCTTCATGTTGAGAGTATATTTGGAAAAGTAGATTTTAGGGGAGAATACGGAAGCCAGATTCAATCCAAAGGACTGAGCCTGGACTCTCTGAATGCCATTGGCAACTTCTCCAGGGACAGATGTGCATCCCATCTAAGGTCTGATGAGCCTGGTAATCTAATGGTCAAACAGCGTGGCTCTGTGGTGGAACAGCTGGAGCGGTGCCTTGGTAGAGGCACGTGAGCAATTCTCTGGCAAATCTCAATCCAACTACAACTTAAATCTGCTCTCTGGTGACAATAGCATTGCTGTGTGTAAAAAAAATGTTACCTCCTCACCTCACCTCTGTCCTGCCATCTCAGTCTTATAGCTGCACAGAAAATGTATTGGGAGCATTTCCCAAAATTGGACAGAAAAGTGGCAGTCTTCCAGAGGGTGAAGACAAACAAGACTCAGATTAACATACTTCCCTTCCCTTCTGCTGGGGTCTGGGTGTCTGAATGCTGAACAGAACTAAAAGTAGTGTCCTGTGCATGGATGTGTGCATGCACACATGGAAGAACGTGAGCATGTGGATTGGAGCATGTGAATTGTCTAAACCCCTATCATTGTCTCCAGTAGTGGCCAACAGCAAATGTCTTCCTCCGAGTATTCTCCCCGCCTCTAGCAGTATGTGGTTCAGAGACTCCTTGAGCGAAAGGCTGTGTCTTTGTGTCTTTGCATTTAATAACACCTCTCAACAGGTTTCTCCTCCCTGTGCATTCCTGTATACGTGTGGTGCCAAACACCTCTAATGACTTATTTTGGTTCCAGCCCAGACACCACAGACCATCAGCTCTCCACTGATCATTGGTGAAGATACACCTCTCATTAGCCTGACGGTGGATAACACCCACCTGGAGCATGGGGTTGTGTACGAATATGTCAGCAGTGCAGGAATCAAATCCTTTGTTCTGGAGAAAATTGTGGAACCAAAAGGTTGCTTCAATCTCACTGCAAAGGTACCGAAAAACATACACGGCCAGCTTCATTCTTAAACAGAACAGGGAAGCCAATAATATAGGCAGGCATTTCTCTGGTGGCTTGGCTTGGCTCTTCAGATGAGGTGGCACATGGTTCTCTCAACCCTGCCTGGAGTATTTTTCATTAGAATGCACCAAGTTATAATATGGTTGGTATAAGCAAGTCAGCAAGTGCTTGCAGGATTTTAGCTGTTGAGGTGGAGTGAGGGGACCCTCAGTTGTGGGTTCTTGTTTTTATCTGTCTGGTAACATACTCTTTGCTGATACCAAAGATGAATCCTTTCAGGCAAGAATTTGCTTTACCTTGGAAGAAAATCAAGCAGCTTTTTACCATCTGATAGGCTGGATGGGTCACTAAAGGAAGCAAGTAGAGCTGCTGCTATTGGAAAGCAGCAGTGCACTTAGTATTTTGGTCATCTGTGACAATAATGAGCTAATAGTAAATGTTTCTGTCACATCCCAGTAACATTGTTGTTATGTCCCCTGAAACTACACCAGAGCAGGTAACTTCTGACAGTGCGCAGTGGATATTTTGATCCATTTCAGTTTTTCTAAAAATTTTTGAGGAATGTTTTATGACTCTGGGTATTAGACATGATAGTAATTCCCAGGCAGTAATAAAGGCAACTTGTTCTGAAGGCAGCTTTATTTAGCCTTGACAACATGGGGGCTTTACCTCTTACTCAGTGGAAGAAAACTGTATTTCCCCTCCGTGTCAAGTTTTGTATCATTGACATCCTGTCTTTTTGTTTAGATTTTAGAGGCCTTTGCTGCTGAGGACAATCACTTCGTAAGGAATTGCAAAAGACTTATATCCCTAAGCAGTGCTGTGGCCACCATGCCCCAGTATGAATTCCGGCAAATCTGTGACACTAAGCTGGAAAGCATTAGCAGAAGGCTCACAAACTACCAAGAGGTACAACACTACTAGTTATCGGTTAAGTCTTAGTATTCTTTATTTATTCTTTATGAATCCAAACTAGTTTAGAGGTAGCTATCCTAGAGGCATGAAAACAGCTCTGCAAGTTATTGAAATTGCAAGTTTGAGGAAAAAGGACCTTATCTGTAAATCGCTCCTTTCAGCTTGTCAGAGCTGTGGCTTAGAACATATTATTGCAGGATCATTTCCACCATATCAGTGAATAAATATGACAATAGAATGATCAGTGTCTGATTTAACTTGAACATAAGTGCAGTGTATTGTAGTGCAAACAAACTATGTGTGCTTTTTTGTGCAGTTACCTGAGCTGTTTGAAAACAGTCTTAGAAGGTATATCTAATTGGTTTCATTTGTTGTTTTATGAGCTTTTTTTTTGATGTGTTATTCCAGCTGCAGCAGAAATCACATGATTCTGGAATAGGAGGCAAGAAGAGAAAAGGATTGTCTGTATTGCATCATAAGTCTTTTCCAACCTAAATCGTCCTATGATTCTATGATAATTTTTTGCAAGTAAAGTAGCACATGCTTTCTTTGTTATCTCCCAGTTTGCAGATGAATTGAAAACAAAGGTGAGCCCAGCCTTTAAACAAGCCATCATGGAACCACATTCCCTCAACAGCATGGATTTCTGCCCCACCAACTGCCATGTTAACCTCATGGAGGTATCATACCCCAAAAGCACTACCTCAGCAGGGAGGTCGTTCAGCATTCGCATTGGACGGAAACCTTCTATTATTGGTCTTGATCCAGAACAAGGTGATCATTAACTTTTGAGTCATACTGATTTTATCTGCATGAAAAGTTGTGTCTTTCCACTGCTCAGCAAGGTCAAAATAAGTTACAAAGAAACACAGTCTTGCTGGTACCCTTTTCTTCGCCTTAAAATTTTATAGTAAAATGACAGCCTTCTTGTGTTGTAAAATAGTAATGCCTTTAATCATAGGGAGGCTTCAGGTCAAATGTTTTTACTAGCTAAGCAGTGTGGTCATCTCATGATAATTAAGTGTCCTGAGTATTGTTTGCACTTAGTAGAGGTGACTTACTGACTAAAAGAAAAGTGAATGGGGACTAATAGCAGTGCTAGTGCTGTGAAGAGAGGCTACGTTCAGGGGGAAAACATGAGTCAATCAGATTGCAGTGCTGTTTCTTTTGTGATTACTAAATAAATTCCATGCATTGGAGGTGAAAGTCTCTACTCTGTCGAGGGGATCCATTTTCTAATGAATAGCTGTTACATAGCATTTCTCCTACAACCTGATTATTTGAGTTCCAACATTTCTTCATCATGATCTCACCTAATATGCTTCAGAATCATTGTCTTGTGAAAGTCAGAGTGCAGGAATGTTTGGAAGAGACACAGGGGAGTGTAGACTAACCAATCTTCTGAAGAATGGCATTGACTATTCAAAATGAGGTCAATAAAGCAGCCCTGCTCGCTTCAAGATATTAAAATTCCATAGTATTTTTAATGCAAGCTAAGGTGGTTAGCAGAGTGCTGTACCAAAACTGTCAGCATTTTTAAATTAAAAGGAATTTTATTTATCGTCTGTAAGGACATAATCCTATTTCTTTTTTTCTATATATGCATGTGTGTGTGTAAATGTTTGTAAAGCTGGAATAATAACACAGACCAACTCCTGAGAACCTGAATTCATTAACATTTCAACAAATGCTTTTAGATACTATCCATGTTGTGTATATGAATATATGTGTGGACAGTTGTTGTCTTTACTTCCATTATTTAACCTGTTTCTGGACTGCAGTAAATTCAAAACATCTAGTTGGCATGCCAGGAAAAAAAACACTTCTCTCTTGTTTTTTTTTTAAAGAATGTTTTTGTCATAGAATGTAATTATATAAAATAATTCTGTGAAATTTTATTGTTTTCTGTTAAAATTCCACCTATCCTAAACTATCATTATTGGGATGGAGTGGGGAAAGTCACGAGAGCCATACTAACTAGACACTTCAATGTTTAGTAGGTACCTTAAATCCAGTCTCATATACTCAACATTGCATCACCACTATGGCTGCACCATCCTGGAGATGCCTGACCCCAGAAGATGGCGATCTTGATGGTAGCTTTGCCCAGCAGAACGGAGGAACAATTCAGGAAGAAAGGGGACTCAGTTTTCTGCTGAAACAGGAAGATCGGGAGATACAGGACTCATACTTACACCTTTTTAACAAACTTGACATTGCAGTGAAGGAAATGAAGCAGTATGTCATCCAGATAAATAAGTGAGTAAAGAATCCTGCATGCACTGCAGAGAGCAATTCTGATAAAATGGAGGCATTAACCTCAGAAAACACACTGTGCCTATCGGCCCCAACTGTCAGACTCTTTTACTCACCTATTCACACATGCACTTGCATTACAGCTCCTTGCTGGTTGTGTCAAACCTACTCCTGTGCAGATTCACCAATGTGTGTATTATTGTCCTTTGCTCCTAAAAGTCTACCTGAATTCAACAGCCACTGATTTGCTTACTATATATTCCAATACAAGGATCTAATTGGTGCCAGCAGCAGTTTTGGAATTCTATAGAGAGTCCCTACCCTTGAGATTTTGTCTGTCATAAGGCAGACTTCAGCAAAACTTGTCATTTCAGGCAGCTTTCTCTATGGCACCTATGCTTTCCTTTCCTCTTTTTGTCTTTTTCTCTTTCTCATCATGGGTCATTGAATAAGTAATGAAGGATTTGAGTAGTATGTGTATTGTGCACAACTGGCAGGGTTTTGGTAGCAGGGGCTGCGGGGGTGATCTGTGTGGGAGAAGGCCATAAGCTGCCCTGAGCTGCTCATGGCCACTTCCAGGAATCCCAGTAACAAAAAAGAACAGCCTATCGTGCACCAAAACTTCAACTGACCATAAAGCATGTGGAACCTTGGCTTAAGCATACTTAAGAAAGGGTGGTAGCCACTGTGTAGAGCCAGCGAGCTGAGGCACTACCTCAGAGAAGAAACCCAGTGCCTTGGATGGAGAAAGTGAAGACTTTGGCGAAGTAAAAACAGCCCTTTCAGGCCACCATGGTTACAGTGTTTAAGCTGTACATTATGGAGGTAGGGTACCTGTGGAAACAGGACCTTTTAGATTCATGGATTTCAATGATTCCCTTTCAGAGTTTGCAATTTTACATAGTTGCAGTCCATGTAAAATGCTGGCAAGGCTGGTTTTGATTTCACATAGCTGAATTAAAGCCTTAGTCATTGCAGCTCGTTTGTGAGACTTCCCACCAGTCCCTGAGAGCTGTATGTTTTACTTTTGCAGACTTTTGTCCACCATAACAGAACCTACAGAAGGTGGTGCCTGTGAGCCACCATCTACTGAGGAGACATCTCCACCTTCCCTGGGAACGGAAGAGAGTGATCCTGACAAAGCTGAGCATGGTGGAATCAAGAAGGTCTGTTTCAAAGTTTCTGAAGAGGACCAGGAAGACTCTGGACATGATACAATGAGTTTCAGAGACTCCTACAGGTTAGCCCAAAGATTGTGCCACTTTTACCTTACTAATGCAACATTTCGAAGTTCTAATCCTGGTATGAATTCAACAAGCAGGTTGTTTTCCAGTCAGTCAATTATTCTGTATTCACTTAGTAAAGTATTCTCTAGCTACAGTTATTTCATTACATTTATTACCATGGGGACATACACGGCAAAAAACCTTTCCTCATAACAATGCCAAAATACCAATGCTTCAAGAAAGTGGAGTAAAATGAAATAAATAGGTCTAGTGTGACTTTCCCTTTATATCTTGTATAGCTGGAAACTACAGAAGCTCAGCAGAGTTTGCAGACTGCTTGGCCTTATAGTAGCTGCTATTGTAATGAGATGTTTCCATTCAGTTCTGCAAACAATTTTCCCGAAAGAAGACACTGAGAAACAGAAATGGATGTTGAGTTTTTTTATTTTTAATGGGCCTTTGAAACCACAAATGCAAATGTTTATTCAGGTGTCTCAAAATCTTGTTTTTGGGACATAATTGACTGCTGCTTCCCCAGGAATATTTGCTACCACAGGAGATCTCACACTCTCCGAACCTGTCTTTCTTGGGAGGAAGCATTTGGAAATTCAACTTCATAAGAAATGCAATAACAGTCGCAGTCGCGTCTGACCATTGCAATTTTACATCCTTATAGGCCATTTTTACATTTATAGTAAGACCATAGGACTTTGCCTATACGAAGGAGTAAAGACACTTTACAGTCAGTTAGGAGGATTAAAGTGACCTGAATGATGCGTCTTTGAAACTTTGAAAACACTACAGGCCTGACTCTTCACTTGCTGTTTGTTTTGTACTAGTACAAGTAGTAATATGTTACATTCATGCAGGACTGCAGAAAAGACAGAATCGGAACAATTCACATTGGAAAGGGACTGTGGAGCCCACATGGTCCAATCTCTTTGCTCAGAACAGGTCCAGCAAGATTGGTTGCTCAGGATCTTTTCCAGTTGAATATTGAACAACTCAATGCACAGCAGATATGAAGTCAGTAAAGAAACAGAACCAGCACTTGCAACGCTGAGATCTGTGGCATCTATTTATTGTGCCAGATTTAGATCTGCACATGTGCTCTGAAGCTTTTATAGTGAAATGTGCTGTATTTCTTTTGTTGTTAATAGGAATCCCATTTATGAACACTTTAGTTTAAATGGTTTCTATAATTGAGGCTAATCTATTCTGGGTAACAAAGTGACATCCAAACCAGTCTCTGTGGGTCTGTCACTTGTTCTGAAATTTTACACATAATGTGAGAAAGATTATTCTGTCTTATATTTATTAGACAGAGGCAGAGAATTAAGCATATATTACAGATAATAGCTCCACAAGGGCAAATAAAATGTATTTTGATGGGCTTTGATCTGAAAAACTACTGAGGAGCTACAAAAATAAGCAAATTGCAGATAATAAAATATCTTGTTTGCATTAGCCATATTTCTTTCTCCGGAATCATTTGGAGGTGTAAGTCAAATTTCATAACGGTTTGTACTGCAGAGTAGTTGCCATAAGTATTCAACTTCTTCAGAGAAAGTAGATTTCTTTGATGATAGGTTTAACAAAGGACAGGCAAGAATCCCAGTTAGGGTTCTTTCAATTGCTAATCTATTTTCCTCTCATCTTTAGGGTTCTTTCAATTGCTAATCTATTTTCCTCTCATCTCAGTTTAAAATAAAAACAGAGGAAGAGACAATATGGAGAAATTTGTAGGCTTTTTTTGGGCTTGTACCATTAAAAACACTGTGTCACTTAATTGGAGGGGGACAGATTGAGATCCATAGACTTTTGATTACTTTTATTAAGTTATGGTTAGTGTAAACTGAACTTCAAACAGAGGAGATTAATACAAGAATTTTCCATGTGTGCATGAGCCAACATTGGTGTGAAGCCAACTGTAGTGACTCCTCTGCTTCCTGAGATAATTTTAGGATCTGCAGTGCCTGATTCTCCAATGGTATAGTTTCCTTAAATTTCCTCTCCCGTCTCCAATATCACTGCTACTTCAGCTTCACTGTACGCTCAAGTTGGATGTTGTTAATATCTTGAGAATTGGTAACAAATGTTGAATTTAGTGGAGATTCAGTCTCGTACTTTTCTCCACTACTCGATGCCCATTGAGCATGTTTAATGATGTGACCCCAATGACGTCTGTGGTGGGAAGTCCATTTTCATTATTTATAGGATCCAGGCAATATATTAAGCTCTAAGGGGTCACTACAAAAGGAAAAAGACATCCTCTTACAGTGCCAGCCCCAGAGGCCTTTCTTAATGGTTGTTCTGCATGTCATTACTTTTTCTTTTGTATATGCGTAACAGAGTAAGTTTTGGGGATTGCAGTGTTAATAAAAACAGAATGATAGTATATCGGAGACGGGGTATAAAGACAGCTTTTTTTCAGTCGCCTTCTTCGCTTTTCTTTCTAGTGAATGTAACAGTAACCGGGACTCAGTGTTGTCGTACACCAGCGTACGGAGTAATAGCTCTTACTTGGGCAGTGATGAGATGGGATCAGGTGGGTACAAGCATAGGTTACATGCATATTTCTTATACCAGAACCCCTAGTAGAGATGATAAGTCCTTCCTGATTATAAGCAATTTGTTTAAGTTGCAAATGTCATTTCTTCAAAAGTGATCACAAGAACAGACAGATTGATTCTTTTTCTAATGAACCACAGTAAATTTGGAATATGGAAGAGGTATTAGGCAGGGATAAGCTTCCTTAGTTATTGGACATTTGCATTATATGAAAAATCATGGGTATTGTGATCTATGAATTAGAGATAAGGCAGCAATCATTTTTCACCCGCCCCTGTGTGAAGATGTGCTTGTGTCATCTGTGGGCTCATCACAGATTATGTTGATAAGACAGTTATAAGCTTTTCATCTTTCCTTCATTAGGAGATGAGCTTCCCAACGATATGAGGATCCCTTTAGATAAACAAGACAAACTTCATGGCTGTCTGGAACATCTTTTTAACCAGGTATGTAAAGCATTACTATTACACAGAATTGCTTTCTCTTGATCTGTGTCAATACAAGAAATTGGAAGTATCAAATTGTTTAGTGAAATCATATTTTGAGAGAAGGCAAACTATCAAGATTTTGATACAGTATAAGCAAGTATATTATAGGACAATTTGAGGAATCAATTTTGTCAACATTCAAGTTGCCTCAAGTGATTTAAGCAAGGTTGACCTGCCTTATCTCAGGCATTAGACTGAGGGGGAAAAAAGCTTTCATGAAAAAAAAAGATAAACAGTATTCTAATACCTGGTATAATCTAAACGGACCACATTTACAGCTCCCAGGAGAGTCCTCCCAAGTTTAGCCAACAGATGTCTTTATAGATGTATAGCACCAGAGAATTGTTTTGTGTTTTTATCTCATCAGCATGTAGATCATCGTTGTGCAAAACGCTGTGTTCAATGTGAGGCTCTTGAGGCCAGTTCATGGTTAGAAAGTCTTAATGCTACTTGTCAACCAGAAATCATTCCAAAATACAAGTAGCATGGCTTTTGCGTTTTCCTGCAAGAGTTCTGTTCAGATTTTCTTCTGCAAGTCTTACTGACACTGATCGAAAACATTCCAATTGTAGGTTGATGCAATCAATGCACTTCTAAAAGGACCAGTAATAACTAAGGCCTTTGAAGAAACCAAGCACTTTCCAATGGACCACAGTTTGCAAGGTAAAGAAAAAGGTTGATTGTATTTAATAATGTGATTTGCTAGGACTTAGGAGCTTAACATGAATGCACGTATGCTATATGGCCACAGAGAGTTACTTAACTATGCAGTCTACCCATACATTAATGGCAGGTACTGTCTGACCACTGAAATTTTGCATCCTTAAAAAGTCATTTTCACATGAATTCCTTATGAAACACACAACACTTTTCTGTTCTATGCTGCTGAATCCTCACAGCTCTTTCACAAGTCTCCAACTCTGTCCTTCGATTTGAACACAGATACGTATCTCAAAAGGTAGAAGGTAGATAGGTCAGATATAAGGTAAATGAGCACTCTGATAAGCTGATGAGGGGCTGACCACTGTAGGCACCAAAATGTTCTGCCTGAGTTTGCCTAATGACTTACTCTGCTTTTCTTCAGATGGATAATTGCCAGAGTAAACGCATCCTTACGTGATACTTATTTTGAAAACTGATTCCCACAGAGAGTAAAGAAATGATACCGTGTTTTCTTTTTCCTCAGGGAGCATGATGAGACTTTGGTCTTAATGGTTTTGAGGCCCAGGATGTGGTTTCTTCTCTCACTGAAATACACAGGACTTTATTTTCTGAACATTTGCTGCATTTCCTTTCCCACTTGAAATCTGAAATGTTTCCTACTATTCCTACTATGCTTCAGGTGCTGTAGTCATGCCCCCCCGCTCCAACTTTTGGCAAGCTCTATTTTTAAGTTACAGTGGCAAACTCTAGAAGAGAGCTGCTTCTGCTTTTTTTTTTTCCTGACTCCAGAAATAACTCCTATGAAGTTCTGTTATGTGAACTCATCTCTACAAACACATTTACTTTTACATGGAATATCTGATAGTCTTTCTGTGCACTGTTTGAATGAAGAAATAACAGACACCCTGTGTTCACTTCCTTTGTTTTATTTTGCTTAAACAGAGTCCCATTTATTAAAACTAGATTAATTACACTGAGAGAGTCTTTCAGTTAACTGAAGGTAACTGATGATCCCACATTTATCACACTAAGGAACAGACAAGCCCTGCTTACATTCAGCTGGAATCCCAGACCAAAGTGTCAGTTAATAGCTATCATAGACACCTTTCAGTGATGGATGTACATTTGAATGCTATCCCGTTTCTGTTCACGAGCATTTATTTGGCATGGTTTTTCTGTGTTTCTGTCTGCTTATGCATTTTATCACCAACAATGGGATATTTGGCTTAGCTACATAGCTAGGTCATAGAGAATAAATCTTCTCCTCTGTAATTTAATAATTAGCTTCCATCAGGTGAAAGCAAGCAGAATATTTCATAACTTCTCATCAGTATTACAGGATGTCACAGCTGCAGCCAAAAAGTTGATCTGATTCTGCACAGCCAGAGACTCTCAATCTACCTGATACAGCTGCCTGCACATTACTAAAGGCAGAGAAAACAGAAGGGAATTCTGTGCTTTGTGAGTAGCACAGAGCTCCATTCACTGTGCGCGTCACCCACGTACTTAACTTTTAGTCTGCAATCCTGAAACCAATGCTAGGAGCCTGCTGATCATGAGATCTTAGGAATAGTCTTTTTTTCCTCCTGTATTAGATCTATTTAAGAACCTTTTTCATTCACAGTTGTTGTGATTCATACTGTATCTCTGCTTTCATCTGTAAACACATTATAACTCATAAGCCACTCTCAGCTATGTCTTGTTTCCTTAATGGCTAACAAACTCAATTTTTTCTAGAATTTAAACAGAAGGAAGAAACCACAGTTAGGTGCCGGAATAACATTCAAGCCAGCATTCAAGAAGATCCATGGAACCTTCCATTGCGCATCAAGAGCCTTGTTGAAATCATACAAAAACACGTGGAAGGTCTGTAAATAAGGAAAAGTTTATTGTCAGCTTCAGGGAGAAAAGATCTTGATCTAATCAAGCCTAGCAGTTCATTTTATCATTTTATCTCAATTTGTAATAAGGCTGTATTGGGCTCCAGAGAAGAACAGGTAAAACAGGTTATTGTTTGCAGACTCCCAGTGGTGTATGGTAAAATGTCACCTGAGCAGCAATTCCAAAGAACTTTCCCTTATATTACTTCATCAGCCCATTCAGACAGAATGATATCAGACTGATCTATTTCCCTGTGCCTCTTTTAACCCTTTTAGAAAATTAAGAGAGAGATGCTTAGTTTATTCCAAAATAAAATGAATGTTAATCAGATACTACAACATGAGAAACCGTTGCAGTCTGGTTGGACTAGAACAGGAGATGAATCTGATGTTTACAGTCCAGTGCAAAGCACTGGACAGAATTCACCTCCTTAGGGATTCATCTGCATGTGCAATTTGTTTCATGGTAATTAACAGAGCATTTAGCCTGTAAAATTCTTTGACTTGCACCTTGTTTCTTTTTCAGTCATTAACACATCTGTGCGAGTAAGGGCTACTAGAGTAAATAGAAATGGCCATGTAGGGGCCAGGGATTGTGGGAAATGAGGAGACTGTTAACCAAATGCCATCAAATCTACCTTGGTATCATGTTGATGAGAGCATTCCTTTTCTTCACTGTTTTAGATGGGAAGAATCAGCTGCTTTTGGCCTTGTTAAAATGCACAGGTAAGGAGTTTTGATTTGTTGCAAAACAACATCATACATACAGAAGTCCCTAACACTTATGGTTTTATGAGCGTGCATGTGCATACATCAGAATGTTATGTTTTTCCTTAGCATTTAGGTTTCTCCCTGGCATTTTATGCTAACATTTCTCATGCTTTGCATCTAGGGCAACTTTTCCATGCATCTGACATCTGTTCTTCAGTTTACATTATTTCAATTCATTGTAGGCTGTCAGTGTTACCTGGCTGGTCGCTGGTGTTTCACAAGTGCTGTTTTTCTCTTCATTTTTTCCTTTGTACAATCCTCTTTCCCAGATGGCCTTTACTGTTTCCTGCTGTGGTGAGAACATGCAGCAAAAATGAGACCGATTGCAAAACTTTCTGTAAGACCGTGGACTCTGTCATTTTTCCAAACAGAGCAGGCGTGTTAGGAGTTAGGATTGTGTGTACTGAAATTAGAGCCAGGAGCAGACTAAGAGCCTAAGTGCACAGGCAGCACCTAAATATGCTGTGGACATCATTAGTGTGTCACCATGCACAAAACATTGTGCTCACACATCAAGGGACAGCCTTTCCCAGGAGTGAATGTGCAGTCTTTTTGTGATTGAAACACCTACTTGGTGTACTTCTGTTTGAAAATGAGGTAATAAATAATTGGAATAGGCTGTTGTTATTTCACTGTGCCAGGTTTGATTCTCAAGTCTTGAGAGAATGAAGATGAGAGATTTGCATGGCTCTAAGTCACCTCTCTGCTCCGGCCAGGGCTGGTCCATGAGTCTATCCAACCCAGCCTGTGGCATCAGTCGTGTCCATAAAGGCTGTTTTACTGGTAGCAGATATGACGACTCCCTAAGTCTCTGCCTGTGCCCTATCTCCTGCAGCATTTCCATGAACATCCTCTGGAAAGAACAGAGGAGCAGATGGCACTGAACTGGCTATGGCAGCCTTATGGCACCAGGGACTCCCTTGCCTCAAAGGCAGTCCTAAGCTCTCTCTGCCTTACTTCCAGCAGTACAGAGGTGTACTGCTGGAAGGATTGGTTGCCCTTAAGCTGAGAATATGGCCCAGGGCCTGGAGTGTATTAGTTGGTCTATTGTGTTCAGCGCTTTATAAAAATAATCTAGATCTTCAAAGCCTCTGGGTGGTATCTTCAGCTTCTTTCTCTGGGGAGCACTGCCTTGACAATGAGACTGCTGTACTGCAGTGCCCGCTGGAGGAACCCTGGGTGCCTGGGAAGTAGCTCTTCACTTATTCATGTGCCTCTTTGGCCTGCAATCCCCTTAAGTGTGACAAGGTTGACTTGACCAGCATGTGGCTGCCTGGCAGGCAGACTGGAAGCAAAGTTAACACAGGGGAAATTCTCCCAGGAAACATAAACCAATTGGTACCGTATGGGCAGGCCCAGTTAATGCATTAAGCATATGGGAAGCCCACAAAATACAGATGGATGGGGGAAGATGAATCTCTAATAGCCCAGGAGAGAAGTAATGGCAGAGAGCTTCTTTCAAGAGTTCTTTTGCTTCTGTAAACATAAAAAGAAGAGAATCGGTCCAGATATGGCACTGAGGAGTTACAGCTCTTCCCAGTCAGAAGAATGAGTGTGCAGGTGGCAGAGGCAGTAATAAACAGGTGGACTAGAAAATTTCCAAACATGCATGTACCCCAGCTATGCTATCTGTACACCCAGGTCAGACAGGAAGAAGAGGTTATCTGTTAAGTCTGCGCAAAGCTACAGCAGAAGCCAAATGTCATGTGTGCACACACACACATGCAAACTGACTCTTTGGCAGCGAGATTAAAGACAAGTATACTCATGACTTCTGTGTGTTTCTCTGCTCTTCTTTGGCAGATACTGAGCTACAGCTGAGACGTGATTCCATCTTCTGTCAGTCTCTTGTGGCTGCTGTTTGCACCTTTTCAGAGCAGTTAGTGGCTGCTCTCAACTATCGATACAACAACAATGGGGAATACGAAGAGAGCAGCAGAGATGCCAGCAGAAAATGGCTGGAACAGATAGCAGCCACTGGTGTCTTACTAAACTACCAATCTCTTCTCTCCCCCACTGTGGTAAGATGAAGAGTTGTGGCACCCTTGGGTCTGCTCACACTTGCCTGTATGCTTCTCTGCCACTCCCATCACAGCCAGAGCCCTTTGTTCTAGCAGCATGTTTAGACATTTAGACACCTCAAGCTCTGGAGATTCCCGCTGACAGCCATACTCCATATCTCATCATTTGCATCTCCTCACAAATACTGGACCCACTGTCACACTAGAAGACTATAGAAATCTGCCTGCCTTCATATTTGGAATGATGCTGCTGCATTTAGCGAGGTTTTACAACTCAGTTGTTGGTGATGCATGTGTGGCCTGCCATCTTCCGGTGAAAACATACACTTCAACAAATAGGCGACAAAGTTCTGAGTATTTAAAGAGTTTGGGCAATGTGAAAATCTAGGCTTTTGTTCATACACTGGTCGCTTTTCTAGATAGAGTGCAGTCTCTCTCTTGCTTCCGTGGTGCTGGTGTTTGAAGCACCATGTCCAAGGAGGAGAGAAGCTGGGCTTGCATAGTTCATCTGCACGTAATGAACAGATAAGTCACAGCTACAGTGGATAAGCTACTGTAACTGCAAAAATGTTAAAAAAGGAACATAAAAAAGACATGTAGCTCTGGCACTATAGAGAGATGACTTTTTTTGTCACTTTGTAAACATTGTAGGTTGAGTGTGGGCTTTTTAAATACAATCCAAACTATATGTGTATGTAACTATTTCTTTACATTGTGTGGAATGTATGAACATTTATTTCACAGTAAATGTTTGTAGGTATAAAGTTTGGAGAAAGAGATCCCTTCAAATTTATTCAGTCCTTAATCCTCTCTACTGTCTGTGAATTACATAAAATGACATCTAAGCAAACGGTAGCTAAGCTTGTATCACAAAGTTAAAGAGCCGTTAGTAATTACCTGCCTGGGATGGAGTTAATGGAAGGCTCCAGATTCTGCTCTAGGGCTCCTGAACCAAAGCATGCCCATAACAACTATAACTTCCTGCCATTGATCTCTTTCAGGCAGATTATAACTTACTTATAAGTATCTGTTTCTTTGCTGTACAGAAGGAGGAGTGTACCATGCTGGAAGACATCCAGGTCACTCTGACTGAACTGGACAAAGTTGCCTTCTATTTCAAGCAGCTGGATGAAAGTCTTGTAGCAAGTGAGTATTCTCTGTGTCTTTGAAGTTCTTTTGTTCTTGTTTGTTTTATGGGTTAATATCCTCCATGATTATAAATCTAGCAGACCATGTCTGACCTGGAGAGTACTGAGCAGCTTCTCTGAAGCGCTGTTGTATCCCCTCAGCTTCTGCTGCAAACATACAGCATAAAAAGCAGGACTGACATTGTGGGATGCTGGTGGCATGTTCTGTGATTTGTAACTACAGTCTATGCCAGCGTACCTTACCTGTGTGATTTCGCACATAGGGAGATATGACAGGTGATGAGCTGCTCCTGACAGATGTTTGTAATTCAGCACATTTCCTAGGGTAGAAGGACTGTCCCTTCCCAGCATTTCTGGGTCCTGTGTCCCACCCTGCCAGATCTCTGTCCACGTTTACTGACTATGACATGCCATAAGACAAGATGGGATTTGAATTATTAACCATGTTTATTGTATTAGCATCAAACATCATGCTAGGTCATGCTAACTGTGTATCTTTTTAAGTATGATATTTCAGAGCCTGCATATAAAGAGTAAAGGCTCTCCCTTATTCATCTAATGGTGGAGATGTGAAATGTCATTAGATAATCTAACAAACTCAGATAGCAATGGTTTCACGTTTCTCCTGCTGTGGTAAAGCAACAAGTGTTTTTATCTTTATTTCTCCAGATACTCATGTCTTCTATCACATTGAAGGAAGTCGTCAGGCCTTGAAAGTTATCTTTTATCTTGACAGCTACTACTTCTCCAAACTGCCTTCGCGGTTTCAGAATGGGGGAAGCTTGAAACTGCACACGGTGCTCTTTACAAAAGGTGTCTATAAAAAGCTTTCTTGAGAAAAATAAGCTAACTGATGATGTTGAAAGATTCAAAAGAAAGAATGACCATGAAGCTGTTAACATTAATACAGCTGAGAACTACAGGCATATTTAAGAAGCAGATGTTTCTATTCTAGGAGGACCTGGGGAGTGCTAGATTTTAGAATAAGACACAGTCATGAGAACAAGATATGCTTGTTAGGGGCTTTCTTATTCCTTCCTGTAAAGATCCAGGCCATAGAAACATTATGTTGGACTACATGGCAATCTGATCTAGTATCATATCAGGAGATGTTCCCAGAAACACTGGAGACAAGTGTTTTTAAAAGCATACAACATGACAGAATCATCTGGGCTGCAAATTGACTTGATAAGCAAATATTCCCACCAAAATACAGTACAGGAGATTTCCTTCAAGGGGATATTAACAAGGAGTAATTACTGTTACAACTGCTTTCTGTGAAGCTCACCTTTAGGATACTACCACTATATGCCCATACTGGGAAATGCATTAAATTTATGCAGTAACAGAATCAGCTTTGACATGATCCAACAGTCATTTGCTGAGCAGTGAGATGATATAGACATAAATAAATAAATGAATAAAAAGAAAACCAATAACATAGGTTTAGTAAAATGTTTTCTTCTTCAGCTCTGGAGAGTATGGAGGGGCAACCACAACCGGCTGGATCATCTGTAGAAGAACTTCTGCAGCAAATTAATGGTGTTTCACTTGAAAAAGTGCAGCAATACTACCGTAAACTCAGGTATTTCATGCTTCTCCTTTGCCTTAAAAGACATTGAAAAGAGCGCTCCTTGCTAAGGACCTTAAAATTTAATGAAAAAGAGATTCTGTTCCTGATGGTTTCTTGTACAAATATGATTTTTGGAGATCCTTATCCTGTAGGAAACCTGTTAATTTTCTTTCCACAGTTAAGCTCGTTCTGAAGTAGTGCACTGTACAGGATGAAATTTCCATCTAATTTGACTTCAGAATTTTGTGCAGAGCTAAAATTACATTAAAAAGAGGATTTGGAATGTTTTAATACAGACTCTGTAAATTACTGCAATCAAAATGCTTCATTCAATAAGAAAGCAGATCTTGAAGTATAAGATTTCTAGCATAGCCTTCTCAGAGGTTTTATACAAGATGGTATACATATATGTGCTTGGAATGAGACACACCAACTAATGTAGTCCTTGCTGGCCTTTTTGCAGGACATTTTACCTGGAGAGATCAAACTTGCCCACTGATTCCAATGCTACTGCAGTGAAGATTGACCAGGTATTGCTATTGCGTTTATTTCTACGTGAGTTGGTCTCTACAATCCCAGTTGTGGGATACCCATATGGCAGTCCTGTGCAAACCCAACCATCATTTAAAAAATACTCACTGCCCTAAAGAAGTGATCTGAATTTCTCTGAAGCTTGACTACAGTTCTTTTCTTTAGAAGAAAATGTGCAGAACCGGGGTAGACACAAATCCCTTAACTTAAGCACTAATGAGACTCCGTATCACCCTGACTGCTCCTGCTAAATTAGGCACTGATGTTAGAATGAATTCATCTTCTTCTACCACACACGCATGAACATGAACAAATGTTCAATTTGCAATTTATGCTTTACTCACAATTATAGAAGAAAACAACTGGAAAATAGTGCTGCCCAGCATCTCATGTAAAGGCAGTCTGTCTGACTCGCGCAGGTGACATATGTGAATACGTGCATGTACGGCATTACATGCTATTGCAGGGAAGACAAAATCAGACACTGTCTTTGCAATTGTAATATACATTGTAAACAATCTTTGTGATTTGCGGTAATTGCCAAAAATTGCCCCAAGCCTAAGTAATTGTTGGTATTTTTCCACTTCCAAATTTGATATATATATTCTAAATAGCTGTTACTCTGAGGCAGTTACTCTTTGTAGATTATTGTGCTTAGAGTAGGATAAAGAGTTGTAAATGTCTTTATAACTGAAAGTGTAAGTATGCTTTTTTTTTTTTCTTTGTTTAGCTTATTCGCCCCATTAATGCAATGGATGAGCTTTGCAGGCTGATGAAGTCTTTCATTAATACAAAACCAACCCAGTCAGGATATTCTAGCAGTAGCACATCAGGAGCTGGCCTGCTACCTATATCCTCTGAGCTCTGCTATCGCCTTGGAGCCTGTCAGATTACTATGTGCGGCACTGGGATGCAGAGGTGAGGTTTAAGAAACCTATGTGTTACTGGTGTGATGAGAACTTCTGTCCTTTCTAGAGATTGGAGCAATATATTTGATTCTGTTCAAAGCAGTATAAAGGTAGATCATAAGGGAATATAATAAGAACCTAAATCTACTGCCATCTTTATTTTAGGGTAGGTTGTGACTTTTAATACTTTTGTTAATAATTAGTATTGACCCATAAGCTGGTTTATGTTTCAGTGCATCAACCAATGCAACTGACCGAGTGCTCTCATTGCATGTAACTTTCAGTCAACGTTTTCTTCAGTACCACACTGAAAATGTAGAAAGTTGCTCAAAAATAACTTTAGAATCTTGGTGTGTGCAAGCAGTGATTCTAAACACACCACTGTCCTTCCATTGTCTCAAAACCATTGAGTAAAGAAAAAGATTCATTTGTGAATAATTTCACGTGAATCAATGCCAAAGAGCAGTGAAACATAGCCTTGTAGTAAAGATGCTGGAGACTCAAACAATTGCAGTGTGTGGGTATAATGAGACTGGAAATGCAGGACTGAGGTAATTTTCTAGTTTTGTAAGTAAAAAACCTAAAAAAGTAAATATAAGAACACTAGCTCACAGAAGTCATGCTTAACAGGTAAGTGTCCTGTACGTACCTATTTATACATTTTAAAATATGATCTGTGATTTAACATCTCTTATTCCCACATTCAGAAGTACATTGAGTGTGTCCCTGGAGCAAGCAGCCATACTGGCTCGAAGTCACGGACTTCTGCCCAAGTGTATCATGCAAGCTACAGACATCATGCGGAAGCAAGTAAGGATTTGGATGTGTGTCTGTTGCATGCCACCATATTCATGCCAGTAACATCATTGTACAAACATCAGTTTATGTCGATGTGGCACTGTATTTTGTGCACTACAACCCCATACAGCCAAACTTCTATTAATGTCTAAATAGCTACACATATATTTGACAGGAACAAATTAACTTACATTACAGCCACTAAAATATATGCCTCGGTGTACATTATTTAAAGTGTGTGCCTTCATGGCTAGAAAGCAGACTATCCAGTATATTTAAGACGATTTCTGGACATAGAAAACCCCCAAGTCTCAATCACAGTGTTAAATGGTAGAAATTCCCTAGTGCTAGACAGCAGCACTTGTAAAGTGCTTTGGGACTAATTCCATCTTTTAAGTAAACACAGATGACTAATGTATCCACCCAATGGATTCCAAATCTTCTAAAAGTAGTTAATGGATTCTCAAATAGAAACCATACTCCCATTATAATATTTTCCCCTAAGGATCAGATGCTTTATCGATACTGTCAGTACCATAAATTCTCTGTTTCCTTAGGGACCAAGGGTTGAAATCTCTGCCAAGAATCTGAAAGTGATGGACCAAATGCCACAGTGTGCGCCTCGGTAGGTTATTATGTGTTATGCATTTTATCTGAGTGGTGGTTTTATGTTTCTGTAACAATTGTGGAGTTCCGGTTGTAACCAAAGATGGTCTTAGTAGCAGGAGTTGAAAAAAGAAAAAAATCCAGTTCTTTTTTCTCACTATACTAAACTAAGTGCACCGTAGATTAATCAGCTTTGCCACTTACAATCCGTAGATCATTCACTTTAAAGGTTTCTGCATTTTATGAATAAAACGTAACTGATCAGAGAGAAGGGTCTTTTTTGGACTGATGCTGTGAGTTGGCAAAGTTAGTGATTGCCAGCCATCTGTGGAATGCTTAGAAAGAAAAATTCCTGAACGGCAACTCTGACTGCAGATACGCAAAGGTAATTTCATAGACTGATACTGTTGTGTGCTTAGAAGAGCTCGGCTGTGTGGTTATGGCAGAGCCGGTTTAAGAGCAAGCACTTCAAGTCAGAGTGACCATACAGTAAAGCAGCTCTAAGGAAGGTCAGTCACCCAGGGTTATATATGTTTTTGTGTAGAAGACAACTGTGAAAAGCACTGTACATTTGTAAATCCTCTTGCACCTAATGGGAGCTAGAGATGTTCATCATCTCTCTCTACAGGGTAAGAATACCTTTATTTTTAAGAAAAGTATCTCTGGCCAATTTCCTCCAATTTCATGTATCAGAGGGAAGAGAGTATTCTTTCACAAACTGTAACACACCGTTTCCCCACAATGGTAGGAACCAATTGTCACGATTTAGATGACTGTATATAGAATCAGACTGTACAAATATCAGAGAAACTTCTGATTCTACTCCTGTTAATGGCGTTGTTTACATGAAGGCAAAACAATTCTGGCATTCAGGAGCCAGCATCAGAAAGGATACAGTAAAGTCTCTGCCATCCCTTCAGAGAGAGCGGGTGTATTTGCTAGTGCTAGAGTCCTCCAAAGAACGTATTAGTTTAGTGTCAAGAAGACACTGATAACCATTAAGACTTACACATTAGAAAAAAAGAAAAAAAAAAAAAAAGCAAGGCTTGTTTAGACTATCTGCTCTTCAAAATGTGTATAGGAAATTATTTTAAACTTTAGAGACCATGATGATGCTTACTCTCACGGCCTGGCCTTGGTTTATTTTCTGAGAGACCTTAAGAAGAACAATGTTTTGCATTTAGAACCTTATCCTTCTGTTAGACTGTAATTTCTATTTCAAAAAGGAATTTTGTGTTGGCTCCGGTACCACCTCCCCAGTGTCATACATCAGCGTTTTAGCAGTGTGGTTATTTTGCCTTGTTAATGGCCGAACATTACTTTGGTTCCATTTTTATGACTGTAACAGCATGCTATGTTCAAAAAGAAACAGCTTTACAAACAAATCATAAGATGAGGCATTTTTCTTCTTCCATGTACACTCTAAATCACAATGACACTTAGATTATTTCAGGGTAATAAAGCTCAGATACGCGCGTTCCTACTGGGCTCCATCATCATAATGTGAAATAAAACTGAGCAAAGGTAAAAGGAGATCTGGTACGTTTATGTTAATCCTCAGGCTTATATTTCCTAGCCTGAAGGTTGTCAAACTCTGTGGTAGCAGTCTTGAAAGAGAAGTTGGAAAAGACTTGAGTTTATTCAAGTGTAAAGTAATACCACAGTCCATCATATATGAATGACAATCAAGATGCACTTAGGTTTAACCACTGGCCTCAATTTGCTAAGCTTGTGATTCAAAAAATTTAGCTGAAAACATGATTAGTAATTTTAAAGCTTGTTCAACCATGTCAACGAGCAAATACGTTCTTTTATCTATTTGGTATCCCAGTCTCTATGAGGGGTGAACTCTTTTATTCAGGAAAAATGCTGAACTGGGTTTAAAACAAAAGTAGAAAAAGAGAGAAGAGGCTGTTGAAGACCCAAACTGGGCCAAAGTTAAAAGGGAGTGATGGAAAGTCTCAAATAGTATTTAAACAATAATTGTAAATACTTTAGTTAATAAATCATTAGTGGCACTTCTAAATTTGCAATTATTAAAATTAAAAATAGCAGTATTCTTGACACCAGATTACCTCTAAAGCTTGCAGAATGATAAAGGAGAAGTTGGCTCTCATATCCTATTGCCAGTAACTTCATGTCAAATATCATTCTTGTGATATTTAATACTGCACTCTTCATCTGCCTCGAAGACTCTATAGGTTGTGCCAGCCACCTACAGATGGAGATTTATAAAAGTGAGAGGCGCAGCTACGTTGCGGCATCGCTGAAGCATTCAGCTGTGAGCAGCCCTGTCTGAGGACCCACGCTAACTGACGTTGATGGTGCTGAATCAAGAGGGGAAGAGATGTTGCTCTGGTTTAGCAGGAGGTGAACCCGCTGGACCCAGGCACCAAAAATCTGCCTTTGAACTCCCGCAGCAGGTCCAGCGATTCTTGTCTTGCTTTGACTTCTTGAGAAAATTCTTGAAACAAACACCACAGAGCTAAGATGGATGTTACTGCCATTTGCTAGGCCTTGAAAAGTGATAATTATATGTCAAGAAAGCGCAGTTTTATTGATGACTTGTTTGTGATACCACCTAAAAGTTGTGGACTTCAAGATACGGATCGGTTAAGAAAAGCCAGAATGACGCATTTCTCTCTCCCGGCACTGCATCTGGCATCCACTTAATTGCCAGCATAATTTTGGTCAGTGTCCTTGAGCAGTAGCTTCATAAACACCACTTTTTCATGAACTGACCTGCACTTCTGAACAATGAATAGCACAATCTATGGTTTATTCAAATATGAACATAAAGAATTTCTTCTGGAGTTATTTTCCACTTCAGCCCAGTGAGAACCAATCTCTCTATGCTGCAGAGTATACATTCCATAATACTTCTTAACATTACTTCATTTTACTTACTGTAGCTGTCAGGTTTTTGATTAATTCTTTTTACTAATGCCCTGTTACGTACTCTGGAAATACAGTCCTATTTAAGAGAAGAGATCGAGAGTGAAGGATTTTAAAGGAAACTTTACAAAGGAAAAATACAGTCTTATAATCCAATTATTTGAACAGATGTAGTTTTTAAAACAGGTCAGAAGAACTATACTTATTTATGTGGAGTGGAATATGTGTTTTCAATCATGTTATTATATATACAAGATTTAAATAAAAATTATATTGTTTAAAATGGGACCAATATGCTGGCAATTACACAGCTACTCCCAGTTTACTGAAAAAAAAAAAAAATCTACATTATTTAAAATCTTTCAATATTTAAGTAGTCTTTAATACAGTTGTTCAGATGTATTAGGGATGCTTTTAAGTTAAAAGAAAAAAGGAATCATGTATATAATGTACTTTATTTTTTCTTGTTTGAAAAATTGTTCTCCATTCTGTCAGTATTATCCTAAGCACAGTAGTTTTTTCCAAATTACTGGCTGAAACTAACTGAAACATGTCAGCAGTCTCAGGACAGAAATAACGTTCTTTTGGAGTGAGTGCCTTAATACGACCACCCGTCCCCGTCAGCTGTAGCAAGTGTCAGTAGGAGGGTGTGTAGGAGATGTACCATTCCTCTGGTTCTGCACAGCCTCGTTTAAAACAGTTTGTAGTTCAGACATCCAGAAGCGCTTTGCAATGATGTATGTTCTAGAAAATAAAGGTTGGGGGTTTTTATTTGTGAGGTTGTTTGGTTTTTAGCTGGCTTAATTTTATTAATATCCAAACCAACTCAAAAATTAAAATTAGATTTTTTCCATTTGGATATAAAGGTCTGTTAAATTTTTTTTAGTCTACACGTCAATAAAAACCGGCTAATGACAAGTTTGGGGATGCAGATTGTGCTGACCTTGTTTCTTAATTTAAAAAATTTTTTTCTTCATTCACAGACTGAGATGATTTTGGGGAAGGAACGTGTTTTGTTTAATCTCTTACTTTTAACTGTTTTCTCTCACCTACCAGCAACCTGTTGTAGGGAACTAGGACAACCCATCAGTCGCCAGCTGTCGGATACAGGGGTTTGTTAGTGAGTATCCAGTTTGGACGGCAGCCTGATGAGCAGATCATTATTTCAATGCACTTTCTGGTTTTTTTGTTAGTTTTGGATGAGTTATCCTTGCCATTCACTGTTTGAAGAAGAAATGGATGTTTCTTTACTGAATCCTCACCTTAAAATGTACTTAGTATTACAAGAACTGTAGGAACACCCAAAAGTAGAAAGAACACCTAGGCCAAGATCCTCACTTTACCTACATCAGCTCCGTTCAGCGGAACTGCAGCAATTTACACAGCCTGGTGAGGACCCTGGCCCCTGCTTACGCAGTCACCATAAACATTAAAGATGCATAGAGGAGTATCTAAGGGCATTTACACTGTGCACTGTTTTACATTGAAAATGTATATGTTATTCTCCTTGAAAACGTGATAGAAGTTTTTATTATTAAAAGTTGGTTTATAATATAAGGAAAGAAGGTATGATCTTATTTTTCTGTTACACCCTTTAGTTCCTTACCTCTCTAGTTCTGCTGAAACGTTTAAGTGCGGATATTTGTATGGAGCAATGAGGAGTCAGAACTTTAAACTGTAAGGGAAAAGTTGTTTTTGGTATCAGCTCGAACTGCCAGTGTAGAGCAAAACTCTTCCTGTTTGTGCAGTGTCGGCTACAGCTGGGGTTTCACTGCAGCCTGCCTATTGAAGTAGAAAAGAAAAACTGTTTTGATGCTGTGAAATTGCAAGGTTTGAATCCAGTGCTGGAAAAAACAGGCTCAAGTGGAAAATAAGAGGGCAATGCACAAGCCAACCTGCAAGTAGAGAGAGTGGATTAAATTTCTGTGGCCAAACGCAAAGTAAGAACCGAGTGGCAGATTTCATAGATCTGGAGTGTCTGATACACTGGAAGTGTGGAAAACACAGTCGAGATGGACAAAACGGAACTAGCAGCATGGTGATGAGGTGTGCAAGCAGCTGGCTGAAGGACAGAGGGCAAGGCTGAAAAGGAAGCAGGGGTCGGGTGGCAGCTGCAAGTGGAATTACTTGTGTATCAGTCTTGTAACTGCCTTTGCTCGGCATTTTCATTAACCACTGAAGCACAGATCCCTCAAGCCTGGGGCTGATGCTGAGTTGGGAGGCACTGACCTCAAGAAGGAATGGGTGCAGACACAAAAAATCCCTGGAAGCCTTTTGAGACTCAAGGGGATGAAATGAATGGGATGACATTTTACAATATGGCTATTAGCTCATGCACTTGAAGATTAAACAAAGTATTTTGCCATATTTCCTGTTAATTGATAATAAAAGGACCTTGATTATACAGTTTGTCACACAATGAGTCAGATGCAATTTGATAGAATCGTGAAAGCTCAGCCTGCGCTCAGAGACAGATTTCCAGTTGGGATAGAATCATTTAGGTTAGAAAAGACTATTAAGATAAGCAGGTTCAAGGCACTGGGCAGAGGCCAAATAGTTAAGTGAAACTGCAGTAGCTAGATGTTGAGTAAAGATACTAAAGTGGTATCAATGAAGTGGATACAATTCTGCAAGATAAGTGCAGGAAAGCCTGATTTATTTAGTCCAAGACACAAGTGTAACCAGTAGCTTTATAAGAAGATGATAATGAGAAAGGTAAAGGTAGTTCAATCTCAACACAAATACAGCCATGAGGAGGAAAAGGAGTACAAGCAATTAGCGATAAATACTGGCTGAAAACTGTTGTGAGCCTCAGAAATCCTTTTCCCCAACCAGGCTCTGACAAGAAAGAAGTAACTTTTACAGAGGGGCTGGTAGAAGACGAAGCAGTGCTGCCCAGAGGGACAAGGCGTCCTTCCCCGTCCAGCCCCACTTGGCTGCAGAAGCCACATTTGGCTGTGACAGAAGATAGTGTGAACAGTCCCTGCTTTGTTGAATTTAATCCATGGCATTTGGAAAGGTGTAAACTGCTTTTCAATCCAAGCCTTGGCTCTCTGTTAGCATTAGACATTTTCATATTCCAGTATTCATTTGCAGACTGAAATACTGGGATTTTTAGGTGAGAAACCACAGATTTAGACAAACACACATCTCATTTCCATTTAGAATAAAAAACATTGAAAAGAAAAATCCACCTGGATTCTGGTAAATCCTTTTTCCTCTGTCATATTTTCTTATCAGCAAATGGTGCTAATTTGGGAATATTATGAGCACTAATTATTTCATGGCTTTAAAGTGATTTGAAGATATGAAACACTAAGGCCTAACAATCAGAATTTCAATGTAAAAATGATTTGAAACACTCCTACTTCCATACCAGCATATATAGTATTTCATCTGTCATAACACTTGGCATTATAAATGTCTGACGCAGCTTCTAAGCACCTGGTCATTGTTCATTGGTAAAAGGGAAAAAAACCCACCAACCCCTAACCCAACAAACGGCTCAGGAAACCAGCTTATCCATGGAAGCATAGCACATAGACTTACTGATAAGATAGCAGTGATTAATCAAATTACCCAGTACAATTTGTATGTAAGACTAGTATTTGTGTAGCACTAGAGTGTTCAAATATGACGTTCAAATGTGCCAGAGAAGTCTGGCTGCAGTAGCTACTTATCTTAACAGGGAAGGAAAGCCTTCAAACAGCAAAAGGTGTTTTTCCCAGTTTTTAGAATGAGAGTCCTGGCTTAGCTTAGCACCAGGAAACCTTTCTCCTGCTGTTGGGTTCTGATCCTCCTCTTCCTTCCCATGCAAAACTCCGTTCTGTTCCATGTTAAATAATGTAGTGCAATAGCAGTTTTGACAGTACTGTCGCAGCATCACTACACTACCTTGCTAAAGGAGACTTAGTTTAAAGAAACTGAAAAAATTCTAGTGTCCTGAAGACATGAATTTCCGAGCGCTTGGTCTCACCATGCCCAATTTCCTTTGCTGTACTGAGCAATTCACTTTTCCTCCCTGCTTTGGGGACGGAACTGGGGAACTATTTTCTTACCAGTGGTATTGTGAAGATTCAAAGGAGAAAAATTGTAAACTGCTTTGAAAACTGTCAGTGCTTTACATATATAGTATAGTTCTACTGACTTGAAAATGGGAAGCTAGATGGAAAAAAGAATAAACATCAAAGACCTAAAAATCTCTGCTTTTAATTCCCATAAATATATTGATTGAGAGCACTTGGTAGAAGGAAGAATGACAGAGTGTATTTTTTATGTACTTGCTCTGCCTCATTTCAGGATTCAGAAGTACTATGCATTAATAGCATCAAGGAACCTAATTTAACGTAACTTTTCGTTAGGGAAAAAGAATAAACACTCATTTGTGTGAAATTTCTTCAGACTCCCTTATCTTCAGCAGTTCCTACTCCTTGATTTGAAGAATATCAGAATTCAGAATATAAGTAAATGTTAGGTGAATAATATTTTTAAAATATGGTCTTGGCAAGAGGATATTCAATTTGGATTGCGGAGTAGCACCTTTTTGTTTGCAAAAGAATCGATAAGTTTTTTATCACACAGTTTGGGATGAGGATAACACTGTTTATTTAAGGTCTTATTAACTGTCAGCATATGTACCCAGAGAATCAGGCTCTGATGCACTGTTGCAATCCAGCGTACCAGAAGAAAGATTTGTTGTACCTGGACCCCAGTCAGTTGAATGGGTTACGCCATTGTATGCTGAAGCCTTCACTGGCTTCAGTGCTGAATTAAAGACAAAGGACCTGATTATCTTAGAACAATAGGCTTGCTTTTCGTAGTTAACATTCGACAGATATTTCTAGATGAGCTAAAATCACTACACTAATACAACAGCATAGAACAGACAAATAACTCATTGAAGAGAACAGAGAACTTTTGCAAGGCCTTTAGTTTTGCCCGTTTTACAAAGGGCAGGAATGGCCCTTTGGGCCATAGGGTAGGCCAAATTTAAAAGGCTTTTAAAAGTTAATTGATGATCAGCTATAGGAGCTCAAGTCAGATTTCTATAGCATTACTGCATTTACAGCTCATTTTGCACCTAAGATCAATTACCTCGTCTGGGCAGGGGGGCAATTCTGAAATGACACAAGTTGTATAGTGCGTTTTTGCATGAAACAAAACTTTTCATGGTTTTAGGAAAAATGTTCCTAAGAGTTGGTATTTTTATATCAGTTTATAGGATTGGCATTTTCAAATGTTTTGTAAAAAGAAAAAATGTACAGAATATTTGAGAGGGTTTTTCCAGTTAAGTTCGAGGGATTCTAGTGTACTAATAGCGTTCTATTTTTCTTCATGTTTCTGTATTTTTAACTAAGCATGTGTATCCTGCATCAAGATAAAAGTCTTAATATAATTTGTTCAACTTTTTGTGTTGCATCGTCTAATCCATGTTGTCATTTTAGCGTTACTGATCTGTGTGTGTTTGGTATGCTGTATGCTCTCTGTCTGTCAGAGGTGAAATCAATGCCCAGATGGGTCTGAACATTTCTGGACATTTCTATTGGGTTATTAAAAGTACTTGGGCTATTGCTTTAAGCAGAACCTTTTGGATTTCAAGGAGATAGAGAAAGTAAAAAGAAAACTGTATTTGATGGTCAAATCCTTTTCTTTGTTTTGTGGGACAAGGGGCAACAAGAAGAGCTCTTTCCTGCTGTGTGCAAATGGCATTCTGTCTTTACAGGGCATGAACTGAAGAACTAGATCTCTGTCCCCTCCTTCAAAAGAATGACAAAAACTGGAGCCAGGAAAATGCTTTGCTGCCTTTGATTCCCCCAACCGTGCATCTAAAATTTCTCTTGACCCTGAAACTGAGACAGGTACTGAGTTTTCCCTCAGAGTATTAAACTCAGCTTCTCATGTTCTGACAGTTACTCAGAATACCAAAATTGGTTGCAACATCTATTATTTCCATGGTGAATGTGTTGCATCAAGTGCATGGCAATCCAGCAGTTAGAATGAGGAAGTTCTGGACAGCCAGCCAGACTTCCCTGGTCACCTCACCCTACTCATAAATGCCTCTTGCCTTTGATACTCAGCTCATCGGTGCTCTCAGCTATCTTTAAAATGGGAACTCCTCATTTTCCTGTCTATCCAGGGGAGACGTTCCATTTGCTGAAAGAATCAACTGAAGCGATTAAATCTGTGTACCTGAAATGATTCAATAGGTTTCCAAGAAAGAAGAGATTAACCTAAGAGTTAAATCCCTTCATCTGTGCCTCTGGTCAAGACAGTATGATTTGGGCTTCCTTCTCTTTGTAGAAATAGAGAGAAACATGTCAAAGGAGAGATTAAAGAACAGTTTTGTTTGTGGCTTCCTGTGTGGTGAAAAATTAACCTGGTTTGTCCTATTATTGCATGTTGAGATATATTAGGTTTTGGTTCTCAGCCAAAATCACCCTGTCAAATACCCTAAGTCCTCAAAGTCTTCAGTGGCCTGGACATTATTATAAGGCAAGAACAAGCCTCTAATTTTCAACAGTGGCTTTATTTGCGCTTCGGTTGCAAGAAACTTAGAGGTGCTACTGGTTCAGCAACCTCTGAAGAAGAAACCTGTTTCAACCTTAAAAGAATTGAATATACGACACTGGGACAAAAACCAAAGAGAAACAAAGTAAGCCAGCATGCCATAGATAGAAACAATAACAGGCTACTCTCCAAACAATTTTTCATGCTGGAGAAAATCACAGAAATCAGAGAATGAGGCAGTTGGTGCATGTCTCCCCTCAAGTTTTGCTGAGCTGTGTGGTCACACTTCAAATGTTTGGACATACTATTCTGTTTCAGAGGCTACTTCTCCTATACAGAAGGAAGAGGGAAAACAGAAAAATAAGGTAGATTAGATAGATAGGCATAAGGAATTCAAATTAAGAAACAGAGACCTCAACTAATAAGCTTTTCTTCCAAGGGTGACACAGATCATGAAAGGGACATTGAAGTAGTCTTACAGAGTGCATTAAGATCCCTAGCCCAATGTTTCTCAACCCACCAAGAGCACAACATTTCCCACTTGCTTATCAGCATCAGTTTTTATAAAGTTCCTGGCCTTTTCCCTGGTGAATTTGGCTGGCTTGCTTTCAGCCTTTCTCCTTTGATCCTAATCACCTGGACAACCTGCTAGTCACCAGAAAAGGAATTAACAGCTTGCTTATTGGAAATCAGTTGAGATGTCTGCATTTTTTTTCATTTTACTGTTCAGGAGAGATGAGGGCCACAGCCTGTGACTGTGCCAGTTCTCTGCCTTAGAATCTTAACAGCATGTTCAATAGCCTGGACTCATAAGCTGTCTTGGGCAAAGAACAAACAGCACCAGGGAATCTTCAAAATGAGAACTTGTACTACTACTCCCAGTTCTAACCCCATCCATGGCTTACATAGAAGTGATGTGAAGTAAAATTCTGCTGCCTTAGAACAATAGGGCAAAAGAGTAAGTCTAAATCCCAGTTCAGAGCAATAAGAACTATTTTTAGAAAGTCTCCAACAGCTCTTTTTCCTTGTACAGCTACCGGTAACAGTGGCTCACCCAGGGGCATGCTGCTGCTGCTGCTGCTGCGGGTGCCAAGGGGCAATGCTGAAGACCTGCTGACAAACTGCGTGCTGCGCTTGCTGTCTGCTCCCAGCTCACCAGCTGCTGTCATCATCTGCAGGCAGACTGCTACAGCCCAAGCAGACCCAGACCAGGGTACCCCAGAGACCATCTGCTTCCAAACTTTTCCTACAGGGAGACCTAGACTTTAAATCTGCCAGGATAGGGGCTGCCTAACCCTAGCAGGCACAAGTATACAGGAGGAAATTTTGGGAGGAAGACACACTACTTGTCCTCTTTGCCCAGTCTCCACCTGGGCATTTTTATGCCAAGCAGTTTTTTGCTACAGCTGACCATAGCCTGAATCTTCAGTGCAATTTCCTATCTTTTTTTTTTTGTTGTTGTTGTCCTGTACTCATTAAAAGGCTGAGAGTAGTCTCCAGTGATTAACTGTTTTCATCTTACAGATAGCTTTCTATTAAAATAAATGTCTGTCTGTCTGTCTGTCTGGTATAGGTAGGTCTGTTTTACACTGACAATTTAACTAATACATCATGATTTCCCCACATTGAGCAGCAAAAACCAGTTCCTCTGGGCTTATCCGTTGGTATCTACACAGCTTCAATGAAATATCTTTCTCCGCCATTTCAGGTCATTACGTTTATGCTGAGAAAGTTGATGTTTGGACAGTGTGTTTGCTGCATTGAACAACTCCGTTTTTATTTTCAGTTGTGTTCTCTTTATTGCAAGGTCTAGTGAATGGCTGACAGCATTTTAAGTCAGTACAAAGTAATACCTTCTCCGTGGAGCAAAAAGAACAAAGATTACCTTTTTGCTGGTTTTCCTTCACAATTTAAATGATTCCTTGTTGAAAATGTAGTTCTGTTGATTTTTCGGTCGCAGAAGCTGTGCCTAGTTCTGCCTGTGATTAAGATGCATTCTCTGAGGAGCAAAAAGATGAGAAGGCTGTTGGTATTTCCCCCAGTTCCTGACAAAGCAGGCTAGCTAATATAGACAAGCTAGACAAAAAAACCCAAAACAAAACCCAAAACCAACCCCATAGCTGTAAGGCTGTACATTCCAGGACCAAATCCTGAACAAATTGCTCAGATTCGCTACTGAATTTCTTTTCTTTTCTCTACAAAATTTCTTGATTGGAAAGAAAGCAATAAACCTCCTGATGCTTACACTTCTGAACTGACCTAAACTGTTCAGGTTTGTCTCAACAAAGCTGTTTGTTTGCTTTAGGATACTTTTTCTTCACCTTACTCACCTGTTGCCAGTAATCAAAGGTAGTTAGCAGCTCCCTGGCTAGTGTAAATACCAAAGAGTTACTACTACTTTTCTAGTCAGCCTGGGGAAGCTGAACTGCCTCTAAATAGGTCCGCTTTATCTAAGAAGTCAAAGCTCCCTCGGAGCCCTTTCACAATGCTTCTTGGTAGTCATGATTCACCGTTGGAAAAATACTTCTCCATGCCAAAATAATGACTCATTTTGCAAAACGTCAATTAATGCCCTGCAGGGTCTGCAAGAAAAATAGATCTGTTTTTAATGAATTAGGATTAAAATTAGTAATTAATGTTTGAATCAAGTGATTATTTTCTTGATCCTGCTTAAAATTAAATTTGGTTATAAGCACTTTGAAGGCAATGAGCAAGGAATCATTATTATTTAATCAGCTTTAAATTACTTACATAATTACTTACATGAGTGATGTATTTTCATCTTGAGATAAAAATAATTAGTATGGCTTTATCACAGTTTTAATGTGCAAAAATCAAATTCAAATTATTAGTGGTGCTTGAATACTTGCTTTTTTGATGGAATTAATCTGCAAATTATTGCATGAAAGTTAATGAAGCTATCACATGAATGCATTGCTTGGAAAGAGTGATTTGGAAAGGATGCATCATTTATCTCTGATCCCATGTGAACTCAGCTCTATTTTATTTTTCAGGGGGTTTTATTAATGTTTTCTGAAATAATAAGCAGTTTTATAGCCAGTACAATACATAATGTGTCCTGCTGCAAGAAATAACAAAGTTTGGGCCTTCTTTCTTTTGCCTACTCTGGTGTAAATCAAATGTAGATTCCATAATTCAGTGGAATCACAATGCTATAGTGTATATACAACCCAAGCCCAGCAACAACCAATGGGTTTGAGTATGTAATTCAAACCCAACAAAAGTTTTAAAATTTTTAAACACTGTGTACCAAACATTCACCTAATTCTTGCCTATCTATATACTATTTCACAAATTATCATGCATTCTTTTACTGTTTTTACAGCATATCATCAGTTTAACTATCTAAAAGACTTTGTAAGGAGATTAGGAAAATAGTTGAAGTATTTTTACCTTTTAAAGTAATGTAACTTTAAAAGGCAATTTAACTGCCTTTTAACAGATGGAAATAAAAAGGACTTGCCAGTATAATGTCATTAGTCAGAAGTGCTTTATGGTCCACATTTATTAAAATTTCTCATTAGAGAATTACACTAGAGTTTTGAGATGCAGTCTAGACCATGGCTGTGGTTCGCTTATTTTTATAAAGAGGAGATAATTACAAAGTTCAGAACAGAAGTTTGCCAACAGTTCAGGTTCTTTGGGGTTTTCACTCCTACTTTTTATAACAAACAATCCTTATTTACCAACAAATTTCTCTAGCTTTAGCAGTTAGTGACTGCCTCGGCTGAATCTCTCACCACCAGCTCGTCAACATAGGGCTATATTTACTGGTGATCTTGTATTTCATCTTCTGTTGCGCATCCTCTTAGGCACACTACACTTACTAAAGACGCTGCTGTTATCCCTACCTCTGACATTTTGCTGCGGTGGAGTTAACATTTTCCTCCCTTACTCACTAAGGATATTACCTGTGTTCTCAGCTCCTCGTCTGAGTGATAGCCAGCTCTGTGTTGAGATCAAGCACTCGCTGTATCTGCTCCTCCTCTGACTGCAGTTTCTGACTAGCTTGCAATAATATTGAAATGTATTTATGTCCACAGCATCCCTATAAAGTAGGAAGCACCATTTCCCCACTGTACAGAGGGGAAAAAAGAACAAGATCTCAGAGATCTAATTCTAACTGAAATGACTGTGTTAAAATGGTTGAAAGACAGGAAACAAATGGTAGTTTTCACCTAGGATGGGTGTGATCAGCACTACCCTTCTCAGTTCTGTCTTGGGATCCACCAGGACTTGTTCACCAATGATTTGAAAAAAGAATTTCAAATCATAAAATGTTAAATCCAAAGGCAATTGAAAAGAGCTGCAGAAGAATGTTGCAGTAATGACTAGCTGAAGTGATTAAATGGCAACTAAAATTCAGTATCAGTAACTGCAGAGATCATATGACAAAAAATAATTAGGCATTGGATGTACAAAGTCAGGTTTTAAATCTGATACCCAAACTTTGGAAAATCTGTCAGAGTTTTTGTGGACCATTCTCGATAAACATGAGTTCAGAACTCTGTGGCTATCAATCAAAGAAACTAGAACAATAGAATTACTAGGAAAGGAAGAGAAACCAGAGCAGAAAACCTATTAATTCATTGGTGCCCCTGAGTCTTAAACACTACAAGAATTATTCTTATGGTTTAGGCCTCCAAACACTTTTCAAGTGCCTTGAGAATCTGCACACAAGCACAGGCCCAGTGTCGTACAAGAAGCTTTTTGTGCAGCATAGAAATAACTCCCTTTCATAGGAGCCCAGGCTTCCTCTGACCACTGAACCATCCTTACTTTAAATTCAGCAACTGTTCCTCCTGCCCTTCCTCTCTGTATATACCCCAAAAAGCTTCTTGTTGAAAAGCTCTGGGCTTCTCCCTCCATCAAGTGAATTTCCTTTAGTTTGGGGTTTTTTCCCCATTAAAAAATGTCAGAAATACTATTTAAAATCTGCCTTAACTAAGTCTACTCTCAGAGTGATGAAAATCTTTAGCTTAATTTGTAGCTTAATTCCTTATCACTAGGTAAGTTTTATTGATGGATACACATAAAATTGTAAAATAGATTAAATCTCATGGAAATATCAGTATTTAGCAGCAGTAAGAAAAAACCCTGCTGGTTTCAACAGCTTTTTTCAGACATAAAAGTAGGCAGGGGGAGAGACTTTATGACAAGTAGCCATGACTTACAAAACCATAGGCCCACTTAGTATGCCTCTTTTTGATAAAGGTTCCAGGAAACTTCCCAATTTCCAGCTAGTAGTGGAATTAAAGCTACAATTTCAGCATACATCTGCATTAGCAATCCATAGCAGCTACAGAGGCTGTGCATTTACTGACTGATAAACAGCATTATCCCTCTTTGCATGTAGAGAAATTAAATATAGAGAAGGTAAATTACCATGTCAAGATAGCAAAGAAGAGAACAAGATTCATCTCTTCCTCGGTCTTAAACTTTTTCTGCTGGGCCAAGCCACCTTGCTTATGGCTTCCAGAAAGTCACTGGTGGTCAGCACACAGTCTATGCAGGCTTTTTCTCCTCCCAAAAGAGCCAAATACTAGCTAGCTGTTAAAGTTGTGTAAGTTTGTATCACAGTTGAAAATATACTTCTGGATTCATGGTCAAGGAAAGTCATAAAAGGACACATGCACTCTTCCAAATTAATGTCATATTAGATGTAAATCTGAAATTTGCAGTGTCAGATTTTGAAAAATGGCAGGGGTGCAGAATTAAAACTAAAAAAACCTGTTAAGCAAAGAAATTTCTACTATGTCTTTACAATTATGCTGTCTAGATCTAAAGCTGAAAGGAGAATGCATTAAGAATACTAGGCTAGGTTTTCAATGCTGCCTGGAATAGCTGGATCCCTTAAAGAGAGAAAAGAAGTAAATATTCAGATAGCTCCACTGGGATAAATTGGCTGTTTTTGTCAGTAGGACATTTCAAAATAATAATCCATATAGCTATACACGCACACACATAAAATAACGAGCTTTCCAAAACAGAAATACATATAGAGGTTGTCTTTTCTATGTAGAAAGATTCAACAGACCCTGTAATGACAAAGCAGGTGAGTTAGTTGTAACTGCCTTAAACTGGTCCTCCCGGTGATATTCTTTACTGCAGTTGAATGACACTCAAACAGATGTGAAATTGTTTCTTACCTCGGAAAGCCAGAGGAAATGAAGGGAATCTCTCCCAGTCTCTCTCCAAATGAATTTTCCCACTTATTAATACGAGTAAGAAGCAAACATGCCAGCAGACACAGGAAATTGTTTTTGGAAAGAAATTTTTGATTGATACAACTGAATGGTCATTATTAAGGGTGATTATTAAAAATGAATTTCACTGTTCATATCTTTTTGCACATGATGCCATTCACATGATTTGTTGCATAATATCACTCCAGTAATATTACTTTTTTCTCCCCACTTGCTCGTCTGGAGAAACCACAGATGATGAACTGCTATAGAGACGCCCCATAACTAGCTTCAAACATGTTCAGCCTCATTAGTTTTAGACAGACCAGTCCATAAAAATCTTCAAACATACTGAGAGATTCCATGTATGTCCCAAAACCAATATACACAGCAAACTGCAATCTGTGTAAAACTGCAAAATCCCTCAGATTAAAAGACAGCACAAGCCTCTACTCACACTCCTTTCACGTTATTGCAAAAGTATGACTTGAATGTGTTCAGAGTAGTATCACCAATAATGGAAGTTGATCCCAGCAGGTGCAGAAACGTAATGTCTTTTCCATACACTCCAATTACCTTAAAGTGGCAGAGGTTTGGGATTGTCAAACTATTCAGTTATTGATTGGCCTTTAGATAGAGAGCACTTGTTTCCAGTTTCTCACTTTAACCCTGTGTTCCATTAAACTCACTACAGTTAGCACTCAGAATAAATTGCATTTTGGAAGATTAACTAAGTCAGATGGTAAGGCTAAGTGCACAATCTATTCTCTCTCCTACCAATTACTTACAGTTCATCAGCTCTTGCAATAAAAAAAATGAGAAAGGTAAAAGTCTCAGAAAGAGCAGGGTTAAAAGGGGGTGGTATGTTTTAATAACTTGATTGTTTCCCCCCTCTTTTCCACAAAACAGTGAAGAGCATGGGACTGCCAAAGGGAAGACTGAGACATTCTTTCATTTCCTGACTGAAAATACCTTAAGAGATGACTGTTTCACAAAACCAAGTCAGGATGCATTTTTTCCTGTTTAAGCCAGCTTCCTCACAGGAAGAATGATCATTTGATATTAAAATTAAAATCAATACTAAAGGATCAATAGCTAATCCTTCAGATGAATCCCTTCAACAGTACCTAAAAAGCTTTTGGCTAATTCTTTTTAAAATATGTCTCCACTGGAAGCAGTGAAAATATAGTCAGTATAAGGGGAAGGAGAATTTTGTTCCCTGCATTATCACCCTGTGTACAGCTTTTCCAATCCTGCGGTAAGTGCTACAGTATGATTTAGTATGGGATGCTGTAGAACAAAAATGACAATATGCCAGATCGTAAAATAATAAATTCTTTTCTTCTATTTATAGTTTCTTCACAATCTTCTATCATCTTATATGGAAGAGACTTTTAATAAATAACTGTCTTTGCAGAACCACAAAACATCATCACTTTATACATACGACAGTGAGGAGAGAGAGGTTGGCATCTACCCATGTGACTGACATGTCCTGCAACACTGAAATCCTTAGCTCTTGTTTAGTCTTTCCCTAGACAAAACTTCAGCAGAAACCAACAGATTTCCATTTAATTTAGTTCTCTGAAAAATCCCTTCCTTTGATTCTAGATGCTGCTTGGCAAAGCAGTTAATGTATGCATAAACGTAAGGTCGAATGGATTGGTTGCCTAAGAGCAAGGGTACGCAGTGTACATCGAGAGCCACTCCTGCAGCCAGAAAGATGTCCAGCTGCACGGTTCTAGCCCCGTCCTGTGCCGGTTTTGGCACTCATCTGACTTTTCTGTGAGCTGATTCAACTCGTTTAACTCAGCAGAAATCTATTCAACCTTTCCCTGGTGCTTCCTGCTCAGTTAGCAAGCTGAATCAGCTCACAGCAAGGTTCAGTGAATCAGTGCAAGGTGAGGGAGGAAAGCACGGAGTGCGGAGCAGTGGAAGCAGGCTGTCCTCCTTTCAGCAGAAGTGAGCTGTGGTACTGCCTTCTCCATGTTGTGTAACTTCACTCTGAGGTACTTCAGTAAAATCTGGTATTCACCTTTCTGGAACTCTGGACACAGATGTACCTAAGAAAAGATTTTCCTGGTGGCCAGCTGAGGGGTTCAGGCACAGGCACTACAATTACTATGAAGACGGCTGCTGGCAGCTAAGGACGTTAGCATTGCCAGGGGCTTGCCATTGCCTCCCTGCTGCTGCTCAGGGCCCTACATCTGAACAAACAGCTCATGCCAGCACTTCTCATCTGCTTCAGTGCAAAGCTGGAGGGCTCACTTTATCCCACCATTGAATGCTGCTTGGTAAACTTGGGCTGACTTTGTGACAAAACGCACAACGAGCAGATGGGTAACCTACCCTGTTGCTTCTCACTGTGCATCCACCAAAGGCATAGTGAAAACTGTCTGGTAACATCCGTCATCTTTTGCATGGCCTTCAGTTTTACACCTCAGGGGAGGGGAGAGAAAGCCGAAGGGAGATGATGGGAGATGAAGACGTTCATCTGGGTGAAGGACTCTGGGAAAAGATTATAACAATAACGATTTCTTTTTCAGTAGAAAGGAACACTGTGGAGCCTACTATACATGATGGCCCTGTACTATTTAGAGATTTAAAAAGTATAGTCTTGACAGTAAACCTGAAGGATGAAAACTGTTGCTGTCTTCACTGCTTTCGTCCTTTGACCAATGGAAAAAACAGGGTGCTGTAGAACAGAACAGGGAAACAAGTGCAATCTTCTTTCACTGACTCCCAGCTCAGCAAGGTTGGCAAGTGTTTTTTTGAAGTGAGTTTAAAGATCAATTACCAGGTTAGAAGTGAAATCTTTTGCAATTTCTAGCAGTGATGAGCTCCAGAGAGAATTCCTTTGTTAGTGGCACCACATGGGATCAGAACACATCTTCAGATGCTGTCAGTGAACCAGAAAGCAGCAAGAGGATTTCACAGAGGGGGGAAAGAATAATCTTATGAGTCTCTGAAATTAGTGCCCTGCTGGTCTGCTGAATGTGGGCAAAATCCATGATTAAATCTGCTATAATTCCTGCTTTGCTGTCTGCTGTTGTCAGGCTTTACATCAAAGACAAGTCAAAATCTTAATCTGCATTCATCTTGTATATCTGTTGAAGATAGTAAAAAAAAAAAAACCCCAAAATTTACCAGGGTCAGATTTGATTTCTTCTAAATAATTTCCTGGTTATAGGCTTTTTACAATTATCTGTTCTGCTGCACTTGTTTTTCCTGAACTATGGAACTTTTAGCTAATACATATGATACAAACATATCTGCATCTTCAGGGCACAACAAAATGCTCTGAGATCATTTATTTACTAGAAACAGCTAATGGGATGAGCCGAGGCATACTGAGTATGAGAAAGAATGCCATAAATTACTCTCTGCTCTTTAAGAAGTAAGAACATGAAAACTATTAAACACAAAAAGTCCTTTATCCTGAAAGTCCCACAGACTACATGGTGGGGACGAAAAGACTATTGCACTTCATTGTAAACATGAATGAAAATGATGAATAAACTAAAATAAGATTAACTGTTGCTCCTAGTCTTGTTGTGTCAACTTCTGGCCAAAAGTTTTCTTGTCTGCAGAGTCCATTGAGGGAGATGTGGAATTAGAGCATAGAAAGGATACGAACACGTACAATGAATCTAAAAGTTAAATCAAATGCTGTGCATGTCTGCAGGCCTCTGGTCTCATTCTTTAAGATTTCTTTTCTTGTAAAACACAAGCCAAACTCTCAAAATGCTGTAACTGTACTTTCCAGATTTGCCTCCTTACTTGTTAGTCTTTTCCAGACACCACAGCGTACAATGCATACTAGCATTTAGAAGATGAATGTTTATATTTTACTAGCTGGCAGATCCACTCTGAAGGTGGCTATACTTCAGTGGGTGTTTTATTACTTCTGCCTATGAACTTAGGTCAGAATGAAGGCAACGTATTGGAAGATAAAAACTAGGAGACTATCAGTGTTTGGATAAATAAATATTTAAACTGGCTTACATATAAGCCAGAATTTTCTGATGAAGAAAGATCACAGAAGATGTAATCATACCAAAGATTAGATTCTTAGGGAAAACATAAATGCCTTATAGAAATTATTGTTCCAAATAAATCAAAGGCAATTGTTTTGTCCCCTTTCCCATGCAGTCACAGGAATATTACTTAAACAGTAAAGAAAATGTAAGGCGTTTACTGGCAATATATGACTAGTTGAGAGGAACTGATGACCTTCAGCTGTGCCCTTAGCTATTCATCCCAACTGATTTTTAAGCTCTTGAATTGTCTGTGCTAAAATGGTCACTTCAGGAAGCAAGAATAAAAGTACAGACAGAATTTATGCTGATCTGTAACACAAAGGGGTATTGTTGATCTGTAAGGGGTATTGTTGAAGAAGTCTAAGACATTGTCTAATGAAAGAATGCTTAAATTCTCTTCCTTTTATAGCACAAATAATTGACTTGTCTCCACTCACATATTACACCAATGATGGAACCATGTACAAATCTCAGATTAGTCAGGACCCATTGGATGAGGCTGCCAACATACGATTAATTAAGTGTTCTTTTTCTCCGAATGATCAGACAAATAACTGGTATAATAATCAGGCCAAATGGCCTGCACCGAATCCATGGTGATTCCCGTTGAAAATCCCAGCTTCCAGGGGGTGGGGTGTCTGTACAGCTCACGAGTGGGTAGAGGTATTTTATTATTCTCTGTCGCTTGACCAGGAGATGGCGGTAATTCCCTTTGCATAAATAAGAAAGCTCAACAACATGACTCGAAAACGCAGGCAAGGTGTTTAGGGGAGGGGGGCAGAAATTAATCAAATAGCCTGCTAGAGCTAAGTGAATAAAATTACATTGCAGATAACAGAAGGAATATAGCTAAGCTCTTTTTCTTGTTTCTGTGACTATTTTCACTATTTCTTTGGTGTCTGAAAGACAGACAAATTACTGGAAAAATACACAGGTCACGGAGCTTTCAGTTCGGTATTATTTTTAGAGCTAATCACATCTGCATATTGCAGAGAGAACAACACATTTCTAGCTGGCATTCAGCAGCTGTATGTTAATGTTATATTTGTGAAAATATGCTCGAAAGCTTGTACATTAGAAAGAACTTCAATATGCAGAAGAGACCACCTTCCCCCCAGGCACCTCCGCAGTGAAATGCACAATATGCTTGTACCAGTGCTGTGACTCTAGACATGCAGCTCAGCAGCACTCCTCCATGCTATTGCCCCTTTGTGTTGTATCCCTCTTCCTCCCTTACGACTTGATAGATAGATCCCATCGATTCTTGTGCTATCCTTAGAGCATATCCTGAGTATGTTCTGTAAATCCTCTTCTGCCTCAGTTTCAGCCAACCCTTTCACCTACTCACAGAATCACAGAATCACTAGGTTG
>NW_010517277.1:0-514 GCF_000687285.1 Phaethon lepturus
CCTGGGGACGAGGACCTGACCACACACTAACCAGCAGCAAACAGGAGCCTGAGCATCCTTCAGGTGAAACCTGAAGGCTCATTGCCTCCTCTTACCAGGCAGCAGTTGCCCCCGGGGCCGGCCTGGGGCAGGGGGGGTCCCAGCCGCCCCTGAGCCTGCCAGAGCACAATCTCCCGGGAGCCTGCAGAGCAAGGGGATTTGGGCAACTGTTTCAGGCTCGCTAAGCACTCTGGCATGTGCTGCCCCGCTGATGGCATGGGAGTCACTTCTCAAAGTCTTTCTGCTTAACCACAAGAACTAGAGAAATCTTCTGCCTTTTTTTTTTTCTCTCTCTCTCTCTTTTTTTTTACCTGTGCAGTTTTACATGACAACCAGCTGACTCATACTGACCTCAAGCCAGAAAACATCTTGTTTGTCAACTCTGATTTTGACACTCTGTACAATGAGAAAAAGGTGGGTTATGTCCAAAAGAGAAGTGAATAGGCCAGGAGCGTTTCCCTCCCTGTTCCGTACC
>NW_010517277.1:1199-2566 GCF_000687285.1 Phaethon lepturus
AGGGGGGGGGGTCTCCGTCCCCACCCGTGCCTGGGCAGACCACCAGCGGCTGCCCTCGCTTGCTCAGCCCCAAGCTGCGCCCCTGGGTCAGACCCTCTAAACAGCAAGGGCCCGGGGACGTACCGCATAGAAGGGGGAACCTCTGTTCACCGGAGAGCAGAAACCACCGGCCCGAGGGCTCCCAGCCTCATGCTGCTCATCCTCCGCATCCACGTCCTTCCTGAGGAAGACCTAGAGACAGGAAGGCGCAGCCCTGAGCCTGGCTGACCATCCCCTCGGGCCAGAGGGGGCTGCCAGCAGCATCCAGTCACCACTTGGCCAGGCTCTCACCCGTCCCTCCTTACGCATCCAGGCCAGGCTCCTCCGGGCACTATCCGCAGCTCCTGCCACGCGTTCAGCAAGCGGCAAGAGCTCCTAAGCTTGCTTTGCTCAGCGCCTTCTCCATTTTAGCTCCCCCCCACACACCCTTTTTCCCCTTGAATTGACTCCAAAGCCAGCAGAAACCCATTCGGTAGTCGCTACTGGCCCCTGGTCGACTAAGGGTGCTCAGGGTCAGACCCCCCTGCCCGTCTCCAGGACAGCAGGGCAGAGGGGTGAGGGCACAGGAGGACATTTACCCCACAGGCATGAACCCAAATCCTCTTGGCTGTCGATTCCCAACCTTGGCCTGGCCAGGAGGCAAGAGTTAAGAGGGCGGCTGGCTCGCAGGGAAGGGCTCCCGCGGGATGGGGGTGAGGGAGGGTGGGAGCAGGAGAGGCAGGAGGAAGGAAGTCCAGGAGGTGCAGCCAGGCACAGAGAGGAGGTCCAAGATGAACTCCGTGTTACCTTACCCTTAATGGAGCCCAGCCCAGGAGGAGAGGTGCGTGGGATTGCTTGGATCATGCACAAGAGCAATCACTCTCATCCTCTACGGATGGATCTTTTCTTGGGCTGTCAGATATAGCAGGGCCTCCTTCCTCACCCTCCCCAGGGCCACCTCGCTGTCTAACAGCTGTCCAAGCACGCACAGGGAAGCACGAGGTGGTGGGCAACATGTGCTGCCCCAACACCCCCTCCCTGGTCTCCTCCGAGACCGCAGCAAACGGGGTGGTGGAGCAGCCAGAGCCAGACCCAGCCCACCTCTGCTTGGACCACTCTGGACTGAGGACAGTGTCCAAGGGGGAACCAACCCAGGCAAAGCAGGACTCCCTCCCTGCACAGAAAGCAGCTTCCTACCGCCTCTTCAGGACTGAAGAAGAGTCCCAACATGAATGGCATCCCCCAGCGTCAAAGATGCTGCCACCAGAAAGGCTTGGAGCCCCACAAACAGCCCAACAGCCCTATAACCCCTGGGAGACCAGCACCACCTTCCAGAGGGCTGCGGAGCT
>NW_010517277.1:2604-2833 GCF_000687285.1 Phaethon lepturus
GAGCGGGCAGGGAGCGAGGCTGAGTCACGGCCGGCAGGCACGGCGAGAGCCCAGCGTGTCTGGCAGGAGGGTGCCAGAAGGAGAAGGCACCCCCCTGCCTGACCACAGGGCTGAGAGGTTTGGATGCCTGTTTAGGGAAGGGTGGGGAACTAAACGTAAAGTCCTTACGGGGCATAAGACCCTAGAGGAAGCCCCTCTTCTAGGCAGCAGCATCCCATGCCGGCTGGGG
>NW_010517277.1:2865-4588 GCF_000687285.1 Phaethon lepturus
AGCCGGCAGGTGACACGGGAGCTTTATTTAAAGTCCCCGTCTCACGATCCGTCAGCTGCAGGAAAACAGGGCTGCCGGCACAAGGATGACTTCATCCTTCCCGCAGAGCTGCTCCACCGGGACTGCCCCTCCTCCCCCCGGTCCCTCCGGCCGGAGCCGGGTCCTTGCTCTGGCAAAACAACAAACTCTCACACCAACCGAAGGCTGGGCAAACACGGGAGCTTTATTTAAAGTCCCCGTCTCACGATCCGTCAGCTGCAGGAAAACAGGGCTGCCGGCACAAGGATGACTTCATCCTTCCCGCAGAGCTGCTCCACCGGGACTGCCCCTCCTCCCCCCGGTCCCTCCGGCCGGAGCCGGGTCCTTGCTCTGGCAAAACAACAAACTCTCACACCAACCGAAGGCTGGGCAAAGGAGCTCTGCCTTCCTCAGTATCCATGAGGTGCCATGCTAATTGTTCCTCAGCAGGGCCCCAGGCTTCACATGAGCAAAGCCACATGTGAAATGAGCGCAGCGGCCTCAGCTGCCTCTTCTGCAAACGCTTCTTTCCCTCGTTAAAACCAAAATTAACATGGCACATATGCTCGCCACATTCCCATAGGAGAGTAGGTGCCAGTGACTTCCCACGAGCAAGATGAGCAGGGCCAGACCCTCCCAGGTTGCACTGTGCTCATCCCAGAGGAGACTCCCTTTCCTACAGGGCAGGAGCAAAGGGCAGAGCCAGGGCCTGGGGGGCACACTCAGGAGAGCCCTAACGTGCCCTGCGCAGGGGACAGCGTTCCCTTCTCTCTTCCTGCTGCCATCCCACCTAATGCACGTTTTCCCCTGCTCCCTCTCTCTCTCCCAAAGCTCCATCTTGCAGCCTGCCCCCCTCTTCCAGCTCCAGCCCCCTCAGGCCGCACAGGGAGGTGAGGCTGATCCCGGCAGCCTCTCGAGAGTCCTGCACCGCACCACGGTGCCCAGCACGTGTCCCTACCTTATATGAAAGAGGGGAGCCCTCGTGCCGATGCCCCTTGGGCTGCGCAGGCTCCGGCCGCCCAGCGAGGAGCTGCCTGCGTGCCGGAGGAAGCGGCAGCTCTTGCGAGGCCGTGCCTGGCCTTTATTGGCAATGAAGACGAGGGTTTTGGCAGTGGGCTGTGCGGCTCTCCCTAGCGCTATCCTGCCGGGAAACCAGCTGTTGCGGGTCAGGGTGAGATCCCAAGGAGTTCCTGCCTGCTCTTGCCAGCAACAGCAAGGTCTCCGAGCTGCCCTCCGCCCCATCCCAGCTACACAGGGGGTCTCCCGGGCTCTGGCACCAACAGATTTGGACCTCCATGCCTGCTAGCGCTCAGACTTGGAGGGCGGGGTGTTGGGAGCCCTGGGTCCTGCTCCTAGCCCTGTCCTGGCTCTGCCCGGCTGTGCGGCCCTTCGTGAGTCACTTCCCTTCTCCCTGCCTCTGTTTCCCCTCCAGTAAACGGGAGAGCAAGTTCCCAGCTCCCCGCACACAACTGCACCATCACGGGCATCCCAGGAGCTGAGCCCTCCATAGCCAGGCTGCAGGGCAGAGCTTTTCTGGGTTGTCTTAGCCCTGGGGAAAGCTCATCTCCAGCGCACCCGCAAAGATCTCCTGCCCTCCAGCGTGATGGTACAGAGAAGTGTTTGGGGAGGGACGTGGGAGGAAAAGCAACTACCCCAGCAGCTCTGCAGCGAGCGCTGCCCGGAGGGTGTGGGGACAAGGCAGCAG
>NW_010517278.1:0-10951 GCF_000687285.1 Phaethon lepturus
CTTTCTTTTCTTTCTTTCTTTTCTTTCTTTCCTTCCTTTTTCCTAGTTTCTCCTTGTTCTTTTATCTTTTTTAAACCAAGAGAACAAGAACTTTAGACTTATGGTAGACACGGCACAGCAACTGTGCTAAAAAGTAACTAACATCATTAGCAGCTGCTGTCCTTTATAAGGCCCTGAGAGGTACCAAGACAAACTGCTGCTTGGCCAGATACATAGACATTTCTTTGAGAGAGAACAGTGAAACAGAAAAGCTGGATGTGAATGTTTTTTAATGTTCTCTTTTTCACATCTTCTCCTGTTCTTTCCATGCTGTATTATGCTAAAGGGTGCTAACTGAATGCTATGAAGAATGTGCCATATATTCACACTCACAGGTTTTCCAAAAATTGTTAATCAATCTGTGTTGCATCCACTGTTTGGAGGGAAACAGTTCTTAAGGTATACTAGTATCTTCTTAATTTCAGCCCCATTCCCCTTGCCTACCCAGTCTACCACAAATTGAATGGGGTTATCTTTTGTTCTCCCCTTTTCATTTTCTCCATGCTTTGACTTATAGTCCCCAAGTATACAGTGATAAAAACAAAAAAGAAGTAAATCTACCCTCTTGGTTTACCATTCACTTACCATTACCAGCAAAATCCCTAAGTATCAGTCAAATCCCATTGCTTTTTCAGACCTTATCACTTGTCTTTTTGTTCCAGTCAAACTCATCTTGCTTCCATACTAAATCTTGTCAGATTTCTCTCCCTTGACGTGCACCCCATGCCCCCATTACCTGTACCTTTTTTAGATGTTCGTGAATTCCCTCTGTGAACTCGGTTCCATGAAATACACTGAAAAAACTGCCATGAAAAGGAAGACTTTCTCAATGACTGCACTTTATTCTCCTCCCCTCTGTGCTATGGGAGACATCCTCCTTCCACTTACCTCATGTTGGAATTGGCACTTGTTGGACCCCTTGAACAGCCACTTTAGTCTCCTGATGTTGCTTAAGACAAACTGAGTAGAAAAAAATGGGTAGATTTCTGCTGCAAGTAATGTATTAAGGTGGATAAAGGTAGCATTATCAGTGTCAAGGCAAAGAACAGGATAATCTACCTAATGCAAGAAGGGGATGGGGTAGGAGCAGGAAGGGAGTGGGGATGAACAACTGCGGCACAGATGAGTTCTGTCTTGGTTTGTTCACTCTTGTAAGGAACTGCAGCCTAAATCTTGTTTGTATCTGTCTACCTCAGCATTTTTTATCCTCATTTCTTATCAGTTCCCTAACCATAATGTTGTGTCACGTGTGCCCCCCACCCTCATTTCTGTACTCCGTTCCCCTTGCCCACCTGGCCCTCAGAAGTCAACTCTCAGCTCCCCATACTGCCCCGGGTTCAATCCTTGTCTCCACTGCACTCCAGCCTGTTGCTCCTGCCCCTGCACTGTCTGCACAACTGAGCACAGGAGAGACCCTGCTGCTCCTAGCATTTGCTTGCCTGGAACTGAGCTGACCCACCAGCAGCTGGGAGTAACTATGCCAAGAAAGGTTTTGTGCCTTGGCTACTACACAGCACGCACAGCTGTGTTTTTGCTGTGACATGTACATGCTGGCCAGGATCAAGAACTGAGAGAGACCGTCTCCATCAATCTTCAGATGAAGTTGCTGAACTCTTAAGAAGTCTTGGAGCGTATTCCAAGTGAGATAATTCAAAGCGTAACTAGGCTATGTGTGGGTGGAGCTCCATGGGAATAGCTATAAGCACACACTGCCAAACTACAAATACCATAGTAAAGAGATGGCAGGGCTTTTCAAAGAAAAGGTTGGTAGACATCTTTTTTCATTTGAAAGAGAAAAGGTTTCTTCCATTTGAATGGAAGCGTTACGTATGAAAAACATTCCTACAAATACTCGGTGTATGATAGACATTCAGCCTGAAATGCGAGTAAAAATTTGAAAAAGTTATAAGCAACCAAAGGTAGATTCTTAATAAAAATGTCACTCAGATTTCATAAAAGAAAGTGCTACCAGCCCTACCTGTAATTACTGTTGTATACATTACAGCTACAAGGTTGTGTGTTTTCCTACAAGTTTATACAAGTTACAGCCTATTTCTTGCAAGTTCAAGGAAGTGGGTCCCTTGGAATTATCTGATAGGAGAAAATAATTCCACAGGAATTAATTTAGACAGCACAGTCACACAAAGGAGAAAAAAAACAACCACCATGATGTTTTAAGAAACAGTTTAATTCACAGTAGAAGTCAAGTTTATCAACATTTTTAATGAGACATTGTAAGTCTGTGCAGACAAACATGGAGTTTTCATAACTATGAAGTTATGAAGGGCCTGAAATGCAAGGACAAGAACAGTAGATGGTGGGTGGAAGTTAGCTAATGACATTATTCCAAAAGGTAAGACAATGAACTAGAAAGATTTCATTGATTGCTTTGAATGCTGTAAAGGGTTATAATGTATGTACCCAAAAGGCTTGTTTTAGTACTAAAGAAATCTATCTTAAAGCAATTTATACAGCATACTAAGACAGCAAGAATTTTACATTTAGACCTTCTTGAAACCAGAGCTTCCTCCAGTTTTTAATTGCTGACCTTCAATAGGATCTGGAAAACCAGCCTAGTTCTGCGAAGGGTTACCTCTATTTTGGCCTTGTTGCTATTGAAGTTTGTTTGTCCTTATAGATTGAGTCTATGGAAACTAGACACCAATGACAATGTTTTTTGTATAGGTATAAATAAAGGGAAGTTTCCACTGACAGATCTCTAAAGCTTTGGATGACACGAGTGGAAGCAAAGGAAGGTAAGGCCAATACTGACTGATCTTTAAAATCTTTGCCAAATTGCTTTCATTCCTGGAATTTTTTTTCCTTTACCAGTCCAAGCAAGATTTACACCAGCATAGCATAAATTCAGTTGGTGGAACTGAGTGAATAACTGATCCTTCGGTTCATTGGACAAACAGAAAAGTGACTATTTTGGATGGATCACAATAAATGATTTGCTGGCTAAAATAAAACACTACCCCTTACTTCCAGGGGTAAAAAAAGGTTTTACCTTTTTTTTCAATTAAATGTAGAAAAGTGAGTCATTTCAAAACAACAAAAATACAAAATACACTTATAAAAATCTGTGTTTTGTTTTCAAAATCCCTGAAATGACTTCCTGAGTTGGAAAAGTTTCACACAAAATTACTTTTTCAGATGACACACTATTTTCTAATTTTTCACCACCTTTATCCATTTCTTCACTTAATGTTTTAAGTCTTGGTTAAGGTGATTGAGTGTGATTTGAAAATTTACAGATTTAAATGAATTCTATTTGGAAAAATGTTAAGCAGTAATTTCTTTTGCAGCTTTAAGAATATTGTGCATCTGCTAGCAGTGATACATGTAGTCAATGCAGTCCAAAAACAGCAAAAGAAAACAAGAAATATATCAAAATCCTCAAATATACCAAATTACTGTTAAAACTTCTGTTACATTGATTACCTTGGTTCTGTGTTTCTCTAAAGAAATCTATGATGAATGAAGAAAGCTAACAAAGATCAAAAGCAGTAGGCATCAGTTATGAAAAGTTGCCAGCACTATATGGCTGAACTAGATTTTTTGGTGACAAAACCAAGAGCTGTATCCTTGTAATGCTGTTCATCATGAACTTGATAAAAAAAAAAAAAAAAGATCTAAGCTGGTCTAAACTTTTTCCTGTGAAAGTGACAGAAGTATTCATGTGCACTACACTCCATTAACAGAGAAAATACTATTACCCATTGTGACCACAGTATAAACACTGTTCAGATTCTTTTGAATTCCTACTGAAAAAAAAACCATGATGGAATGAGACACTTCGAATGTTGCTGGGGTTTTTTAAATTATTTTTTAGTTTTTAAACTGAATTTATAAGAAGTCTCATTTGTTGAATGTGGTAAGATCAAACTACATCAAGCAATTCCTTGCTCACAAGTCCAAGATAGTCTTTCCAGCCAGCACAAATAAAAAAATCTGTTATGCTTTCTGCTTGCTTGTATGTGTGTGTTTCCAACATCCCTCTGCTCTTTAAATATTTTTAATACACACACACCTTCGTCCTCACCTTTCCTTTCATAGATATCGTACAAGACACAACAAGTACCCAAAATATCAGATAGTGATCTACAAACAATTTAGCCTTTAGATAATAAAAGGGCACTCACCCATCACCCTTTACCTGACCAGTAAATAACTCACATTGCAAAGCTTAGCTTCACTGAGAAACAGCAAGGGAAGCTGGATTCCATGTCACATGTTAGTAGCATTCATGATTCAGAAATTTCTGGCAAAATTTTGTTTCCCAACTGGGGAAACTAGAGTGGCCTTGTTCTAGTTTGAATCCAAATCGTTCCCCAGGTTTTGTGTTTGGATGATGTACCACTCTGTTTTAGCCATCTGTCAAAGAACAGTAAATTACTTTTTTCCCCATTTCAACTGAGTGGGCGGCAGCTAACATACCTGTCAGCTTGAGTGAAGTCTGAAACTTCCCTAGATCAAAGATACACTTACTAGCAACCACTCAACATCTAGCATAACATATTATATTTTTTCACTAATGAGCTACAAGCAAAATCCCATCTGCATGTAATCTGATCTAATTAAATTCCTTGCCCGGCCAAAAGAACTTGCTGCAAGACAGGGAGAGAAAACAAGTGACCACTGAAACAGAAGCACCAGTCTGTTCGAGTCTGAAACCAAACTGACGCTTGAGACTGAAAGGACATCATGGAGATTACATGGGCTTGCATACCACAACACGTTCAGCCACAGCCATGTTGTTGAATGTTAACAAGTGCCACAATTTGCCTGTTGTGCAGCAGCCATGGCACAGCCCAGGAGAGAAGGTGAGCTCGTCAGCGTAGTGGTTCCTCACACGACATCCCTCTCCTTGAGCAGGGCACAGCGTGATTCAGAAGATAAGTCCAGGCAGGGCAGTGCAGTGGTCCCAGCTTGCAGTGCACGTGATGGGGACGGGCCTGCAGTGTCCCCACGCTGCCATGGGCCCTCAGGTCTCTGCCATGAGCCAGAGGTCTCTGCTGAGTCTACCCAGCAACGTAGATGGGGCGGAGAATGCCTACTTCTGATTGGCTCAATTCTCGTGTCACCTGGTGATTGGCTGCTGCCGTGCTCACAGGCTGCCCTTCTGGAAGGTTCTCCACACGTCAGCAAGGACTCAGACGAGGTTAGAAGGGGCAATTTGAATGATTGCAGGGGACCGGGGTTTGTACATTTTTGCTCACGGGCTTCCTTTAAGGAGCGTGGGCCTCCGGTGACGCGGAGGGTACATTCATGGGTTTGGGTTACCTCAGCAAATCACTGCCAATTGTCCGGCCCATGGTGACCGACTGCTACACTTCATGCTGTTTTATAACTGGCTTAGTAATATTTATCACAGTTTTAAAGGCAGAATAACTGCGTTAAGGTATGCATTGTTTTATGGATGAGGTGGTCTGAGATCCACCTGAACACACATCCACCTGAACATTTTTTCCCATATTTAAGTGATATTCAATAATGCCATTACACTTTTTGGGTAATATTCAGAATGTAATATCTATATTACGAACAACCTTACTTTCAGCTGTAGAAAATAAAACATACAAACATAGTCTGAACTGTATTCATGCTTTTTGATTGCTATATTACTGCATAATGTATGAAAATCTTTCAAAGCAAGCTACAAAATAGCGGGTAATAAATTGCAATTCCTGCCATAGGAAGGTGAAGAGAAAGCTCTCGGACTCAAAGCCAGACGATGTACTTCCTGTCTTTTAGATCTTCTAACATGTAAATTGACCGTTACAAAGAGGATTAACTACTAGAAGTGTATGACTGAAGCCCAACATTCAGCCTTGCTCTTTATTCACCACCAGAGCAGACCAGGTGTCCAGAATCCTAATGCTCGGCTCTGTAGTTGGGATTTATATGATCTGCATACTAAGCACAAGTCACCATTGTTTTCTGGCTTTAATTTATTGGTGGCCTTAACAACTGGCTATTTTACTGCTAATTGTACTTTAAATTGCTGGTACAAAATTAAACAGCAATTGGGACTCTAAACACGCACTTTCATGAAGTACATTTATTTTTAAAAACTGTTTATTTTATCAGAGAATTAGATTTATGCTCGGCACCTTCAGGCTTTCTCACAGAAAATTACCTTGTGGTATTTTAGTTATGTTAATGGCTTAAGCTTATCATAATTTTCTTAGGAAAGCTTTATAATGTATACTAGAAATGGGACGATGGTGTAAGAAAGTGCTTTCAAAAGTTGCAATTGAATCGTAAGTTTATCTGTGTTGTTTGAAAATGAAGCCTTGGGCATTTGAGAATCTTCCCCTCTTAGCAATTCTTGCAAAAACAGGCCCAAGTATTCCAACAAATTAAGTTTTGGAAAATCTGTCTTATTTACCAAAAGTCACCACATGGCTTCAGTTTGTAGTTGAAAGTCTATCTTGTCCTGGTGGCTGTGGGGCAGAGCTGCGGGCTGGCAGGGAACATGTCTGACCACAGATGTGGATGTTATTGTGGTACAGTCTAGGCCTTTTTCTAAGACAGTCTAATCTTCTAAGAAGTAATTTCCACTTGGAGGAAGTGAATTTAAACTACATGGCTTGCCAAATATTTTGGGATCTGTCTTGCTGAAAGGGATGATGAAATATTAATAGCTACCTTCTCCACCTGGAGCTCAAAGCATTTTACAGATCTACTAAATGATGCCTATTAGCCCATTTTTGTAGATGAAAAAACCCTCAGGTTTTTTGAAGATTCTAAATAACTTATCCTGAGTCACGCTAAGCACCCCTTGCAAAGCTGGAGACAGACACTGAATTTTTCATTTCTATCCTGTCCTTCAACAACAAGTCCACCATTTTTCAGTAAAAACTGAGGGTCATCTTGACCTACAGAAAATACAGGGGCTGGTATATAACCTAGAAACAAGATCCACTGCATGACTACTCTTCCAGGACCTGGCTTCATTTTTCCACTTCAAAATACTCGCCAGGCAGACTTGATGGTTTTCTTGCATTTCTCTATGGTTACCAGATGTGCAGTTGCCCATGATGGAAGTATAATTTCTAATGTTATGGGACTGCAATGTCATAAAAATGCAGCAAGAACAACGGTAGCCATATAGTCAACTCTTGGTTTTGTATGAGTAGTTATTTGGGTTGCTTTGTACTCAACCTTGCCAAACAAGCTTGAGTCCTTCTGCTATCAGAATGTCAAACAGTTGTATTTCCATCCTGTGAAATATGGTCCTCATGTTGCCAGCCATGGAATAGCCAGTGATGCTTCTAACTGCAATTAATCAGTTTAAAGTACTTGGAATAAAAGAATGAACAAAATGAAAATATAAACATAAAATTTAATGCTGAGAAGAAAAAATACTAAAACCAAATTGTATCTCATACTCACACCATAAAAGTAAAAACCTAGTTGCAAGTGCCACTTCTAAAATTATAAATTTATTACAAGATACTTTAGAAGAATATTTTAATGAAATTCTTAAAAACATTAAACCTGCATTGAAAATTGTAAACATTTGATGGAATTTAATATGTGATAAGCAGTAGATTTAAAATTCTCTGGGGAATATGTAAGCTTAAGTATACTCTGCTTTTTAACTCCCAGAATTGAAATCCTCCCCAAATGCACTGGAATCTCTGCAATTTACTTGAATGAACACACCAATGCAGACCTCAGCCCTCAGGCCCCCACCCCATGAAGAGGCATGAAGTAGTTGTTTCATGCCATGCAGCAACTCAGCAAAGAGTGGGAAAAAATCGTAGGGTTACTTCAACAGACAGTAAGCAGGCTAGATTTTCTTCTCTTTTTTTCCTTTTAATCTTGGCAAAGACAAAAAGGTAAATAACTCTACTTTTAAGAACGGTGCTATAAACATTTTCACCATCCAGATGAGGGCAGGGGCTTGATTTCATACTTCATTCAAGTGGTACCAGCAGCTATTGTGCTATAACATTGCTGAGACAGTATTTAAGACAATACCAAGCACAGAGAAACTACTACGAGCTGAAATGTAGCAACAACAGCGACACTTTTTCCAAGCTGTGACATACAACTGGTGAATCTATCAGAATAATTTGAGAGACCTGTTTAGATTACAGACTGACAGATGATTTGGTTAGTCTGTGCAACACCTACAGCATTTTCTCCAATGAGAAAAGGTTGAGCAGCTGCAAGGTGACACTTTAAACTGTGTTATTGGAAAATCAGTGTTAGGCTTGAAAATGTTATGAATCATTCTTGCTGCTGCCCCACTTTAAAAGTAAGAAGAATTAAACCATCATTATTTATAAAACCTGACAAATGTAAACTGACTACTGAAAATTTACTGAACTTTTTTTCAAGATTCTTGGTTATTTGTCTTTAGAAATTTGATGCTGTCATGTGACAGAGGCTTGGCAGAGCTCTACTTTGTGCACAGTCATTCTTTTGTTGGTATCTGGAGCTGAATTAAGTTGTGAACACCCATCTATGATTCTTTCCCATATGTTTAAAGTGTATTGTGTGTAAATAGAAATGAGGAAAAAAAGCCTGGAACAGGGGTACAGTCATTCAACCTGCTGAGATTGAAAGATACATTTATTTTATGAGTGCTTAATTTTAAAGGTCATATCCATATGACATATCTGTGCATTATATGTTAAGAATTGCATCCTTTGTCAGTCTGTTCTACAGATTTGGGAAAAAAGCTTGGATTGTCACTCTGGCAGATATACATATACATATTTATATTTTGACAGTGTTGTCAGTTTTCCTGTTCTGTGTTCTCTTTTTTCACTCTAAAAACCTTAGAGATTGCTCAGCTAGTGTTTGGATTACTTGCTAAAAATTCATGTGTCTAAGTTATGTGGAAGAGATTTCTGTCTTTATAGTCTAGAGTAACACACACTGTTGTGGCACTGCCCATTGGAATAGAACTTAGTTCTTTTCAAACACTTGTGAGTTGAGGTGAGGAAGACTTTTCGCTTTTATTTTGTTATAGAGTAAGGCACAGAAGGATTGTATTTTCAAAACTTTGCCAAATAGGTGTGAATGGTTCATTTTTCAGAAAACTCACTTGAAATATTTCTAGAGAGAACCTGATGCTGAGCCTGTATCTCATTGCTTTGTTTAGTGGTAACTGTATATGCTCAGTCCTTTGGAAAATCAAAGAAACAGCTCTCCCAAATGATCTGTAAAAATGGTGGGCAGCTTTGAAAATTTTGAGATATATGTAACTCAAAAAATACACAGGAGTTCTGTGAAATATTCAAGATCAGAACATAACTCTTCTAAGTATGGTTCCAGCTCCATGGTAGTCAGCAAAAGATACAATGCTCTTGATGTATGCATTCCTTTAGCAGAAGGAGTCACTCCTTTCCATTACGACTTCAGCATTTTACTGATGAACAGATTGAGTGAAGAGCCTTTTCATGAAAAGCTATTTAGTTTAAGGAGTCAAACAAAAACCACAAAGTATATTTTTCTGAACCTATGAAAGCACTTTTGAAGTTCTAGTTCTTACCAGTCATTTACTAAAGGATAATCTTTCACATCTTCTTTTTCAAGCCCAGTGGTAAAGTCAGGTCTATGAATATGGTAAGTTTAATAGAGCATTTGAAAGTGGTTTGAAATAACTTTAACAGGAATTAATCTGGTTCCGATTTATGTTAGTGAGACCCATATGCATGCAGCTTAGGTCAAAATATGCCCCAAGGGGTTTATGTGGTTGGAGTTCGTCCATGTCTCATAGAAAGAAATAAAAAGATTCTCATTGAGTAAGAAAATTCTACAATGGCAAATTTACTCTCTAGTTTACACAAGAAACACTGGTAGATTTCAGTGGGAATCGTGCATTCATTCACACCTGGAAGAGTGAGAAATAGAGAAGAAAGCCCAGAAACATAAACACTGACTCTATCTGTCTCTGTCTATTTAAGTATAAAGAATTCTATTTGATACTGGTCATCTAAATAGAACACTAGAGTGAGGAATAACTTTATATAATTGCTAAACAAATGAGAAATAAATAAAATTAAGATTTTCTCATGTCTGACCTACAAAATAAATACTTACACTGCTATAGCAGTGAAATGGGTAAGACTGACCTCTACAGCAGTGTTAAAACAAAACTGTAGTGTCTTTTCATATGAATGTTAATTAATTTTAAAATATTCTTCAAGTTTTTAAACATCTTCCGTAATACATTTTCTTAGGGGTTTTGGTTTTTTGCTTTGGTGACTTCCTTTTACATATTTGGACAAAAGAAGTGTAGTTATCACTCGGGTCATAAGTAATTTGCAGTCCATCCTCTTGCCTAATTCTTTCTACCAGGATGACACTAATCCATACAGAGTGAATATGAAAATGTAACCTATCAAGTTAGTTAATAAAACAGAAACTAATCCATACCCTTTACTGGAGCTGGAAGCTATAAATTCTGTGAAGACTCAGCTGTGACTTTGTTACAAGTTTCAGATAGTTGGCTACTGTGCAGGTATACTGCCTCAGGATCACATCTGAAACCAAAATATAAATCAAAATATTGTAATTCAATCACTAGGTTTCCTCCATTCCGTCTCTTCAAAGATGTCAAAACCACTACCCTTTCCTTAAGCAGTTTCTGTACCATTCTATAGATTTGATGAACATACTTTCGTCTGAGTGCACATAAATTGTTCTAAGTTAAATAAGAAACTATAAATAACATATACCTCACCCCAGATTCAGATTCAATTGCAGATTCAGATAGCAGTTAAATTTAGATTTACCTCATCAAATGCTTTTGATTAACATAACAGCCCATGCTTTGTTCTTTCTGAAGATGAGGAAGATTTTTTCTATTTGAGAAGGCAGTAGTTCTGACTAGCTAGGTGAAGAACCTACAGCAAAAAAAAATATTGCAATTCAAACATTTCCTGCT
>NW_010517278.1:10982-19760 GCF_000687285.1 Phaethon lepturus
TGATAAGATGTTAACAGATTTGTTTGTTGTTTCTGATATCAACTGCTAGGTTATTCACAAAATTACAGATTTCAAACTGTTTTTACTCGTGCTTCTAATATTTCTTCACTAGAACATTTTTTATTATTGGCTGGTACACAAACTTTGAATCATTTCTGGATGGATATCTATTCTACAGAAATGCTTTTAGCAAGCTTCATGAATGTTCTGGGATATATACTGGGGAAAAGTTAAACTGATATGAATCTTTTCATTACTGTCTTTTTTTCAGAAATTTTTTGATGAACAAAGCAAAAATACATTTCATGTACCTGTCCAAGTGAACAGTACTTCATGACATATATCAAAACCCACCTTCAATATATTATCTGCTGCATATTTTGTGATATGTGCTTCATGCTAGGCTTCATAGAAATATAGCACTTCCCTGCCAACTGATTTACTAGTAGATTGTGTAAAGCATGGAAGCAAACCGAAACAGAGCATAGTGACATACTGCTGAAGCTCCCCTATGGCAGACCAACATATATTATATAAAATTACTGCAGGAATTCAGCCAATGAAGCTGAGTTGCCTGCAGCTTCTAAACATGACTGAAAAACCATAAAAGGTAGGTAGAATTAAAGAGGAAAATGAGACAGGTATGTAACTTCCTTATAAGCTCTGAAGTGCAACAAATGCCAACAGGAGGGTGGGGATGTCCTCCAGTAAACTTTGCTGCACTAACATTTTAGTAATGAACAACAGTCGGAAGTGTTAGCAGAATTTGTGTCCTCCAGCAATACAAAATCAATAATTTATACCTAATGCTTATTAGTTATCCAAGTAGTCAGAGATTACATTTTTATGCATTATATTAAGTGTAAGTTGGTCATATGTGTGGGTTTTGGGCTCTGATGGAAGTTTTACAAAATATTCTATTTTGTAGGAGGCCTTTAAACCATGGATATAAATGGATGCAGAAATGGGCAAGTAAGTTATATAGGAAGAGGAAAATGGTCTTTATTAGACTAACTGATAAAGTTGGAAAAAACAACTTTTTTGATGGAATTTAATTCTGAGAGTTCTCTTGTTCCTGGCATACTATAAATATTTGGTTTTCATTTTAAAATACACTTCCATGCAGACATATTGTCTGCATTTTGCTGGTAAAGCAAGCACAAGAATCCACAAAGAGGAGTTAAGGTGCCTGGTTCACAGCTCTCTTCCATTCCACAGAGGCTACCCCAACTGAGCAGCTACACAGCTCACGTTCAGCCCCAGCAAGTCAAGAAGCTGAGGAAGGATGCATTGTGTCTGAATGTTTTCAGGTGCAGTTGTGATCCCTTGTAGTTGATTTTTTTTTTTCAGATTCTGCTGAACACTGATTGTTTTGTACTGAAGGCTATTATACCACATCACATCTTTGATATAACAAAACCCTGAGCAGGAAATGCAGCTAAATTACCAAGAAAATGCTAGACCCTTTTAGTTGGGTTTTGTATTGATAAAAACTGCAGCTTCTGAATGTGAACTTCAGAATCCCTAGGAAGAGGGAAAAATGGAAGTGTCATTCACGGAAGCATATGGGCATATGATACCCTGTCACACAGCAGAAATTAAGAGTAAAATCATGAAGCGGATTCTAATGACTATTATTTTTCTCCGTGCACTGGTACATTACAAACAGGCCTGAAGAGAAAAAGGTAATAACAAAAAGTGTGATTTTTGTGTAGAATGACTGCAGTCTTGAGTATACTGCAATAAAGTGAGACCCACCACCTGTAACAGAATCCTGTTACTCACAATGCCCCAGGGAACCTCTATTCATTTTTATGTGCCACTTCAGGATAGTAAGTACTCTCTTAAAAAAAAAAAAATTATTCCTCCACACTGTGGTAAGTGACAGGAACTGCTCACAGGGCTGCTGTTTGTGTGCTCTACAACTTCCAACTTTTGGTCACATAATTCATTTGTTTAAAATTACTATTGCAATGATGACTGCTATGGCAACTCTTGATAAACTTCTAGAGGAGGAGAAGGTAAGGGAGGGGAGGGTAAGGGAGGGGAGGGGCGGGAAGAAAACACGTCTTGCACTAAACTGTAGGAAGATAAAACATTTTTATCTTCGGCTCACTTGCTGCAGGACCAGATTCCATTCCCCTTTCTCACTCAGTGAGTTAAGGCACAGGACTGATTATGAAGAAAAAAGCTAGCAACAACAGAATCAGACTATCTGAATTTACCCCATAGCTTAAGTTTCCTACTTCCACAGAGCTCTTTTCAACTCTCACTGTACTACTGAGTGAAAGATCTTCTTTTAATAGCACCGAGTTTAAAATCAGACATTATCACTGTTTTTACAGGGTAGATGGATCATACAGGTTTATAAGTACCAGACAATTCTTAGTGTATTTAGTTTCACAAAACTCCTGTACAAACACTCCAGTGAGCTGGGCAAGCATTTTGCAGAGGGAAGATTGAGCTACAGAAAGAATAAAGTCTCAGACACTTGGCTGAGTGTAATGAATTGCAGTCAACAGCAAAGGTATGTTACCACTTTATGCATGCTTCTAGCCATGGCAAACATGAATTAAATGCATTACTTTATAGTTCAGAAATGCTGTATGAGAGACGTCATGGTATCTTAAAGCCTAAGTTAAAAACCATGGAAACCAAATCTATTACAGCTATACTTCATCACTACCATGTTCAGTCTCAGAAGGTTTAAAACAAACCACATGTTATCTTTGTTCATATAATAAGCAGTTACCAGCATGGACATATTTATAAAAGTTCTAAGTTTCATTTAAAACTTTAAAATTAACCTCCACCTCACAGGGTGGAAAAGATTATATTTTTCACATTAAAAAAATAGATAGTTCTTAGCAGGTTGTGTGTTGCTTGGACTTTTCAACCTAAATAGGCCCTGCTGGCTTTAGGTTTATTATACATTATGTAGAAGTGGTAAACCCTCCCAAAAAGGGTCAACATCCTTATTAAGTTCACAGAAATCCTAACTGAAGAAGAGAAGGGTGCAGATTAAGTCTGAGTAAGAAGGCAGTTTGAGGACAGGGCACCACATTCTTACGAGCTTTGCAAACTGGAAGGCAGGACCTTTCTGAGAGCATCCAGTATCTCAGTGAAAATCTTAAGGGTGTCCAAGTGGTAAGAGGATGCTTCAACTACCTGCATGGGCAAGTCTGGAGGCTGAAATATGTGAAAGGGAGATCTTTAAGTGAGTGGGCTAGAGGTTCTTTGGCATTAATGTGACCGCAGGGCAAGTACCTAAATGGTCTCTTCTCCCAAGTAACAAGTGAAAGGTTGAGAAGAAATGGCCTCAAGTTGCATCATCAAAAGGTTTAGACTAGATATTAGGAGAAATTCTTCACCAAAAGCATTGTGAAGCCTTGTAACAGGCTGCCAAGGGAAGTGGTGGAGTCACCATCTCCGGAGCTATTTAAAAAAAGCATAGATGTGGTGCTAAGGTACATGGCTTAGTGGTCGACTTGGCAGTGTTACGTTAACGGTTGGACTCGATGATATTAAAGGTCTTTTTCAACCTAAATGATTGCATGATTCCAAAAGTCTCTCACATAGAGTTTGCAATGTGTTATCTCTCTTGGATACAAAACCAGTGGTGTTTTTAATCTGCTAAACAGAAAAGTGCACCCACAGCATGTTTGCAGATAACACCAAGCTGGGTGCTGCAGTTGCCCTGCCTGAGGGACAGGATGCCATCCAGAGGGACCTGGACACGCTTGAGGAATGGGCCTGTGTGAACCTCCTGAGGTTCAACAAGGCCAAGTGCAAGGTCCTGCACATGGGTCTAGGGGACCTCCAGCATCAGTACAGGCTGGGGCGTGAAGGGATTGAGAGCAGCCCTGCCCAGAAGGACTTGGGGGTGGATGAAAAGCTGGACATGAGCTGGCAATGTGCACTCACAGCCCAGAAGGCCAACCGTACCTTGGGCTGCATTCAAAGCAGCGTGGCCAGCCGGGTAAGGGAGGGGATTCTGCCCCTCTGCTCCACTTTAGTGAGACCTCACCTGGAGTCCTGCATCTAGCTCTGGAGCCCTCAGCACAGCAAAGACATGGACCTGTTGGAGTGGGTTCAGAGGAGGCCACCAAAATGATCAGAGGGCTGGAACAGCTCTGCTGTGAGGACAGGCTGAGAGAGTTGGGGTTGTTCATCCTGGAGAAGAGAAGGCTCCAGGGACACCTTCTTGCAGCGTTTCAGTACTTAAAGGGGGCCTATAAGAAAGATGGGGACAGACTTTTTAGCAGGGCCTGATGCAATGGGACAAGGGGCAATGGTTTTAAACTAAAAGAGGGCAGATTTAGATCAGATATAAGGAGAAATTTTTTCACAGTGAGGGAGGTGAAACCTGGCCCAGGTTGCCCAGAGAGGTGGTAGATGCCCTGTCTCTGGAAACGTACCAGGTCAGGTTGGACAGAGCTCTGAGCAGCCTGATCTAGATGATGTCCCTGTTCTTGCAGGGGGGTTGGACTAGATGACCTTTAAAGATCTCTTCCAGTGCAAACTATTCTATGATTCTATGAAAAGCAAGAAATGGCAACTTCTTTCTTCTCAATAACCATTTTTGAGAAATCTGTATCTGGCTTGCAGAATAAGCAGCACAGGAGTAGCACACAAAGCTATTTCTAAAAGTAGTGTATTACCACTATTAACAACACCTGTTTTGTTAGTGTATTATTTAGTAGGTGTCAGTCATCAGTCTTGGAAAGAATTATAAACTAAAGAAAGAATGCAATTTTACAACTCACAGCCACGATTAACAATAGTTAGCAATGGAATTATAAAATACAAGGAGTCACAGAATTGTTTGCAAATTCAGTACTTTGAGTTCTCCAGTATTTCTCCAGAATGTCAGATCACACTGCCCAAACAGATGTTTTCTTATTGATTTATTTTATGTAGAAGAACTAATGTTGCAAGAATAGGATGCCATACAGAAGTATGGCAAAGAGAAAACAAAGAGAAACTTTACTTTCTACAGCATTTTAAATCCCTGAATATGGATTGTCATTACACATAAATCATGTAGATTAAAACCTGCGTGAACATGAAACAATTTTACTGTCACTAATACCTACTCAACACTTCAAACTAGTGGCATCTAGTTAGACAGGATCAACAGAAGAATAAGGATGTTCATGTAAGAGCTGGGATAAAATCTACTGCCTAATGTATGATGGATAAATAACAACTGGATGGTGATATACGAGAGATTTAAGGCACAGAATTATAAAGGAGTTATTTTATGGTTGTGAAAGGACATTATAGTGAAAAATTTCATGAAAGTAACTTTGTTATGATCATGGTCCCTTGCAGAAAATACTTGAAAGTATCTGAAACAAAATACTAAGTAATAGACTGTAGGAGACTGCACTAGATAATTTTGCTCAGTGTATATAAGAAGGCATTAAAAAGGTAGAATAAACTAAGAGCAATAAATGAAATCCACATAATCTCTTTTCATGTTGTAGAGAATTTCTAAAGCTGTAAAGATGGGGGTCCTTTGTGGAGCAGACCTATCAGCCAGAATGACTCCTGTGCCTATTTTGCTCTCTGGAACTCAACCAGAGATTTGGGGCACAGAGCTGTGCAACCCCCGTTGAGTCTTCTGTCTGTCCTGGATGTCTGCCATGTTTGGGGAAAAGGCACTATTCTCAATTTTTTCTACGAGGGAGAATCCTGAAAGACGGGTGGCTCACCTATGTGCATCCTTGCTCACGCTTATTCTGCCACCTTCTTTTTTAAGGGGATCATTTAGGCAAAAAGTCTCTCTCCTGTATCTCATCTTTTCGAGTTATTTCTAGCTGCTCTCCCCAGCTTGCATGTTGTGCCTCTTTCACAGCTGGCTCCTATCAAATTCTTTAAATGCTTTATGTTCATCACTTTCTTAAACAAAAGCATACTACATGTGTATACCCTAGCTGCGTTAGTAGGGTAAACACCACCACTAAACACACACTCCAGCATTCTGGAAGGAAAGCTTGTGTCTTTCCAGCATAATGCCAGGTACTTTCTGCCTTTTAGAAGCTCTCACAAAATAAAAGGACATGTTGTTAGATAATACGTTTACCCCAGAAAGACAACGCATCAGAGGGCAAAACAGTTACTGAAAATGGGAAAGTACCTGTGGCAGAATTGATTCCAAAACAGAGTAAGAGGCAGACAGAGAAGACAGTTGTTACTCTGCACCTTCTGCCTCTGAACAGCTGTTATGCCTATATAATTTCGTACCAATATCAGTGACAAATACAGTAGTAAATCTTTCATCTTCAAAAAACCATCAAAGAGGTCTTTCCAAGGGGTACTGGTATGAGAGGGAAAATCCAGATCTTTATACACAGATTTTCAGAATACTTAATTTACATACAATGCAGGTGCAAGTTAATTAATTACATAAAATTAACGTTTTTTCAAAGCATTGTAACCAAGAGGGTAATTTTTATATTAGTGTCTTTGTAAACAGGAGTCTAAACTCAGGATTTATTTATAAGACTTAGGGAAGCCATTTATACCACAAAATTTATAATATGCTGTTAGCAAACAAACAAACAAACAAACCAAAATTAGTTGAGAAAGTAATATATTCTGTATGGAAAATCAGATGACGTTATAGCTTTTATATATTATAGATAACTACTGTATTACAGCAGATAATGCCACATACCGGTATCAGTTAACACTGTTGCAAACCATAGGCTTATTTCAAGAAGCATTCTCTGAAAAACATCTTTAAGTGATTTCAGGTCTGAGCTGGCATGATACATATTACCTGAACTTCTTTATAGACAAAAGTAATAACATAGAAATACTCCTTTCCTTTTCTCCACCCCACTCCCCCAAATAAAATGAGTTACTAAAGCTTTGGAATACTTTCTATAATCTTTCCTGACCTGTCCTCTAATCTAATTCATTGGGTGAGATCCAAAAAATGAATTTGATATTGAGATGCTTAATGCTTCAGTGCCTGAAAGTTAAAATCCAAGCTGCTGATAAATTCCCTGTATAGTGACTGGGAGGGAGTTATAGATCTAGACAGCAGCCAGTGGAAGGAGGAGACAATACCTAACCCATGTGGCAGGAAATGCTGAGGAAAACAGTGGTCTGGAATGCCGTCTCTTGCCTGTCTGAAAGCTGCAGTTGTGAAACTTCAGAGCTCAGAGCCCTTGGACACATGTTACTGATGGCACTTATGCATTTGCCTGGGGAGACACTTCCAAACCAAGGAGGTGACTGAGCTGAAATCTTGCATTTTTGTTACTGATGCCACGAAGTTAATTCTCAGCCAGATCAGTCTCCCCCAAACCAGCCAACTGTTTTGCTTGGCTAGAATTCATTCTGGCAAATAAGACTTTGGGCAGCAGCTTGAGCAAAGGCTTAAAGAAATCAAGAAATTGCAGCTGAAGGATATGGTATAATGGTACAGTTAAGTGTATCTAATAGCTGAATACTGCTAATGGGCAGAACAGCTCTCCCCTTGATCCCTGTTGGTATATTTCTGCCTCCTTCCCTTACAATAGCAATGGTGCTTCTTAAACACTTTACTGATCTGGGTCAGGAAGCTAAACTGACTTCAAGTAGCATTATGGGGGGAAAAATGTTGCATTTCCATCAGATCTCATCACTGTCTCTGCATCCACTTAGATACTATGCAAAACACTGAGGAATGCAACAGGGGTCGGAGAGGTGAGGTGAGAGCAGGACACACAGGGAACAAAGTGGGGACAGGCTGGACAGGCTCCACAAGAAGCAGAGGATCCCCTGTCATCTTGCCACCAGGCAGAAGGAGGAGACCTAAGAGATGAGGGGAAATGGAAGCAGGTCCCTGCTTGGAGAGGCAGGCTATTCCCCTCCCAGCCTCCCTCACCATCCCAGCTGCCCTTACACAGCAGTTATGGGGCTCTGGAACTCGAGGACCAGGCACATGAGGATGTAGATGAAGAACCACCCAGGGGGTCCCTGGGGTGAGTCACCCAGCCCCACGCATCAAGATTTCCTCTGTTAAAAAAAAAAAGGAGGGTAATTGTCACAGGCGACTCCCTTCTGAGGGGTACAGAGGGCCCAATATGCCAACCAGACCCAACCCCCAGGGCAGTCTGCTGCCTCCCTGGGGCCCGGGTGAGAGGTGTCACCAGGAAACTCCCTGGTCTGGTTCGGCCCACTGATTACTACCCACTGCTGGCCATGTAGGTTGGCGGCGACGAGGTTGCACTAAGAAGTCTAAAAGTGATTAAAAGTGACTTCAGAGCGCTGGAGCGACTGGTTGATGGGGTGGGAGCACAGGTAGTGTTTTCCTCAATCCCTTCAGTGGCAGGGGGAACACTGAAAGGAACAGGAAAACACACCTGACTAACATGTGGCTCAGAGGCTGGTGGCATCAGTGGACTTTTGGTTTTTTTTGACCATGGAGATGTTTACACAACACTGGGACTGCTGGCAGCAGGTGGAGTTCAACTATGTCCAAGGGAGAAAAGGATTGTCGCTCATGAGTTGCCAGGACTCATCGAGAGGGCTTTAAATTAGGTTTAAAGGGGGAAGAGGGTAAAACCAGACTCACTAGAGATGAGCCTAGGGATGGCGTGCCAGTGTTGGGGGTGAAACCAATAGCCCAGCTCAAGTGCATCTACACCAATGCACGCAGCATGGGCACCAAACAGGAGGACCTGGAAACTGTTGTGCAGCAGGACAACTATGACTTAGTCACTGTCACCGAAACATGGTGGTATGACTCACATGACTGTAGTGCTGCAATGGATGGCTATA
>NW_010517278.1:20084-21654 GCF_000687285.1 Phaethon lepturus
CAACAAGGCTGATATCCTACTGGGAGTCTGTTATAGACCACTTAACCAGGATGAAGAGACAGACAAACATTCTACAAGTGGCAGACAAAAGTCTTGCAATCGCTAGCCCTTGTTCTTGCGGGGTGCTTCAACTTACCAGACATCTGCTGGAAATACAACACAGCAGAGACAAAACATTCTAGGAGGTTCCTGGAGTGTGTGGAAGAAAACTTCCTGATGGCGAGTGAGCCCACCAGGGGAGGTGCCTCGCTTGACCTGTTGTTTACAAACAGACTGGTGGGAGATGTGATGGTCGGAGGCCGTCTTGGGCTTAGCGATCATGACATGACAGAATTCTCAATTTTTGGTGAAGCAAGGAAGAGGATCAGCAAAACTGCTACCATGGACTTCCGGAGGGCAGACTTCAGCCTGTTCAGGACACCAGTTGAGAGTGTCCCTTGAGAGACAGACCTGAAGGACAAAGGGGTCCAGGAAGGCTGGACAGTCTTCAAGAAGGAAATCTTAAAGATGCAGGAGCAGGCGGTCCCCATGTGCCATAAGAAGAGCTGGAGGGGAAGGTGACCGGCGTGGCTGAACAGGGAGCTTTTGCTGGGACTCAAGAGAAAAAGGAGAGTTTATCATCTCTGGAAGAAGGGGAAGACAACTCAAGAAGAGTACAAGGACCTCATTAAGTCAAGCAGAGAAAAAATTAGAAAGGCAAAAGCCCAGCTAGAGCTCAATCTAGCCACAGTTGTAAAGGATAACAAAAAATGTTTCTACAAATATATTAACAACAAAAAAAGAGAGGCAAGGAGAATCTCCATCCCTTATTGGATATAGGGGCGAACATTGTCTCCAAGGATGAGGGAAAGGCTGAGGTACTTAATGCCTTCTTTGCCTCAGTCTGTAATAGCCAGACCAGGTATCTGCAGGGTATTCAGCCCCCTGAGCTGGAAGACAGGGATGCAGAGCACAATAAATTCCTTATAATCCAGCAGCAAACAGTTAAAGACCTCTTAAGCTACCTGGGCAACCACAAGTCTATGGGGCCTGATGGGATCCACCCAAGAGTGCTGGGGGAGCTGGCGGAGGAGCTTGCAAAGCCACTCTCCATCATTTATCAGCAGTCCTCGTTAACAGGGGAGGTCCCAAATGACTGCAGGCTTGCCAATGTGACGCCCATCTAGGAAGGGCCAGAAGGAGAATCCGGGGAACTTCAGGCCTGTCAGTCTGACCTTGATATCAGGGAAGATTATGGAGCAATTCATCTTGAGGGTGCTCATGACGCATGTGCAGGACACCCAAGGGATCAGGCCCAGCCAGCATGGGTTCATGAAAGGCAGGTCCTGCTTGACCAACCTGATTTCCTTCTATGACCAAGTGACATGTCTAGTGGATGAGGGAAAGTCTGTGGTTGTTGTCTACCTGGACTTTAGTAAAGCCTTTGACAGCATCTCCCATCTCCGACAGCATTCTCCAAGAGACACTGGTGGCTTGTGGCTTAGTTTTACTCTTTGCTGGGTAAAAAACTGACTGGACGGCTGAGGCCAGAGAGTTGTTTTGAATGGAATTAAATCCAGTTGGTGGCTGG
>NW_010517279.1:0-448 GCF_000687285.1 Phaethon lepturus
GCAGCCTCCGGACACCACCGCTCACCCAGATGCCATAGTGTGTGCCACGCGGGCGTGGCCAGCGCTGGCATGTGGGGGCTGCACAGACAGGGCAGGGGCCAGACACCAGAGAGGGCCAAGGAAGGGAAGGCTGCGGGGCACAGAGCCCTCGCACTCACAGGTAGCATCTCCAGCATGCCTGGGGGTCCTTGCACACCCTGTCTCCTGCCTGTTGAAGGCTCATGCCCACTGTCTGCACCCTGCTTTGGGTGCCCTGGGTCCCAGCGCATCCCCTTGCCTGGGTGCTTGGAGATGCTGCAGCAGGACTGGCCTGGGCACCCCCCCCAGCACCCACCTCCCCCCTGCCAGAGCCAGCCACCACGCGCACCAGAGCCGTCCCGGGAGCAGCGCAGAGCCAGGAGCAGGGGGCTGGGGTGGGTGAGCAGAGCCCCCACGGCAGGGGGGGGTG
>NW_010517279.1:845-1472 GCF_000687285.1 Phaethon lepturus
CAGCACCCAGCAATGGGCAGGCAGAGGGGCCGCAACCATGAGAAAGGGGTTTGTCAGAGGTTTTGGGTGCTGCTGTCTGAGCCTTCCCTTGGCTGAGCTGGTATCTGGGTTTCTCAGCTTCTTCCTTATAGGTCTATGTGTGTTACTCCAAACTTTCCTAAAAAGCTTCTTTTTTTGGCAAAAACATTCTATTTTTGGTTTCTGTCCAGAGGGATTTTTTTTTTTTTCCAAGTCTGATTGAATTAATCTGTCGGGCTGTTTTCAACTTGGGCAATTGAGGGAAAATTGTACTCTTCCCATTTGAAAAAAAAATAAAATGAATCCATTAATGTTACAGAGGTTTGGGATTTTTTTTTTTTATTTAAACCCAAAGATTATAAACATCCTTTTTTTCCCTTGGGAAGATCCTGCAAGTTTTGTAATGTAAACTGCCCAGCACCAGGGATCTGGGCTACACACGCACATGTATGGCTACAATCCCGGCCTCTGCAGCTACACGTAGCACCCCCACGGCCACCCTTGTGCACCCCTGGCTCACACCAGCCCCCCAGAGCTGGGTCCTGCCTGAGCACTGTCCCCAAGAGCACGGGGCTGAGATTTTGGGGGGGAATCGGGGGGCTCGTACAC
>NW_010517280.1:0-15478 GCF_000687285.1 Phaethon lepturus
TATTTTATATTTAAATACTAGAAATACAGCATTGTTCCATACCCTGACATTACAGTTTAGCAAGTGCCAACCATGTAGCATTGTAAATGGGGACACAAAAGTGCCTCTGACTTTATCAGTGGCTTTTACCAATTCAAGAGAAAACCCCACTGAGACTGGTGCAGACATCCTGCATTCGAATTGGCATCTTTTGCTGTCAATTAAAAATATTGTCCTATAAATGCAGTGTAAAATGTTATATGTCTCCGCTAGTAGGTACTGCTTGCGTGTAGCATATTGGGCAGAGCTTATGCTGTGAAACTTAGTCAAAAAATCTGACATGTGGACCCTTCAGATTCAAACAGCCTAACAATTTGGTTGAGGCTTCTTTGCTAGCTTATCATTGAAAGTCCCATGACGTTCCCCATTTTGTTCACGTGCGATACTATAGAGAGCTTCAGAAGAGAGCAGTGCTAACGAAAAGCAAAGCATAACATCGAAAAGAGTCATTTCCCATTTAGGTTGGAAAAGACCTTTAAGAGCATGAAATTCAACCATTAACCTAACACTGCCAAGTCCACCACTAAACCATGTCCCTAAGTGCCACGTCTACAGGTCTTTTAAATACCTCCAAGATGGTGACTTAAGCACTTCCCTGGGCAGCCTGTTCCAGAGCTTGGTAACCCTTTCAGGGGAGAAATATTTCCTAATATCCAACCTAAACCAACGGTTAAGATATCGAGGCTATGAGACAAACAAACAGGCAGTGTTTGTTTGCTGATATATAGGAAATAGCCAAAAAGAGCTCCAAAATACTGCTAAGATAAATTCAATGGATTTTTTTTTCTTTACAAAAGGTTAAAAGTCCAACAGGCATATGATTAAAAAGTGATGGACACAAAGCTCTCTAATACCTTCACAGCTGGCACGTAGTGTATGAGATTAAATTTCAGCAGCGAAGAGCAGATAGAAAAATATTTAACTGTCCCTCCATTTTGATATCTGGTTGCTGAGGCTATCCTTCAGCAACTGAAAAAAAGCAGATTGGTTTTGATATATTGATGGCTTAGAAAACTTCATCTAAGTATGTGATTTTTTTTCTGTTTCACAAGTAGTTGACACTTTGCTTGGTTTGCTTTAAGTATGGAATACTTAAATAGCTTGCATTACACTCAGGTGGTAAATTGATTTATAGTTTAGAAAACAATGTAAATTTTGGTACGGAAATTGTATGAAATCATCAAAGTTATTTTTGCCCTCTGGTAGGTTCCTGTTTCTGCTGTGTTAACTAAATCAGACTACTTTGGAAATTCAGTTCCTGGACTCCTTTCAGCTAATTTTTCTTTTGACAACTGTGCTTCTTCGGGCATTAATGAACATGCTTTGGCTGTATTCAAGAAGTTGATCTGTGTTTATGGCAGTGCATGAGAATATGCTGAAATCAAAGTGCCCTTAATTTTTTATTATATTTTATTATATTATTCCATAGTGGTTTAAATAAATCTGTAAGTTTAGCTTGTGCTTAAGCATTGTTTTGAATACAAGTCCTTTCCTGAATTTTTAATTTTAAGATGTGACATTTTAGAGTGTGGTTATGTCTGAGCACCCCCAATTTTTTGGCTGACAGCGCTCCCCTAAATTAGGGAGGAACTTTTATCTCTGCTGTCCAGCTGAGAAGCAAGGGGAGAGAATTCACGGCGTGCCTCGAGGTGTGCAAGAGTAGGGTGGCAGAGCAGGGAAGGAAGCCTGGGTCTCCCAAGTTCTTGACTACGGCAATCTTGAATCTTGAAACTCTGAACTGGCTTCTCGATTCATTTCTTTTCATGGAACTGCTTGTTCCCACTTGGACCAAGGGGCGAGAACTGATGTTAGGTATGAACATTTACCCCTCCACGCTGACTAAGGGCAGACTGAAGGTGTACGGTGAGTATGAACAGTTGCAGCCAGCACTTGCAACTACTTCTTGTCTCAATGCTTGAGAAAGCTGAGCTGTGGCTGACTCGTACTGCATTTTCTTAAGCTTTATAATCCCCATTGAGCTCAATGTCTGAGTTCCCTGGGCTAGCATTTGTTAGCCCAACTCTGGGCTAAACCATCCTTTTTCTCCCATTATAGGCCCCGGCATCAATGGTTCTTATAAATCTTCTTTTTCAACATTTTTTTCCCTGTGGATAAGATTGGGATATTGAATGACTACCTTTCTGTAAGCGAATCTAATAACGCAACGATTTTCAGACTCTTCGGTACAAAAGGAGAGAAAAGCCTCTTTGCAATTCCTGCTTAATAAGATTTACAGTGTTTTCTATTAACCACAGACATAGTTTCATTCCTAGCTCGGAGTGTGTTCGCTTCACAGTTAGGCTTCCTAAATTAATGCCTGATTCCTTCTTCAGCAGTTTTTCATCTCTTTTAATTGGCGCTGGGTGCAGGCTGCTCCTGTGACGTTTTACCGGCTCCACTTCAGCGCCGGCCGCGGCTCCCTGAGCTCATGCGTTAACCTCCGTTCATCCCCACCTTTCTCTCCTTCGGCCCTTTCCGTTACGTCCTACCTACATCTGCTCTCTCGTGGCGGTACGAGGCTTTCAGAGCCCGTCCTAGCCGCCTTCGTGTGCGCTGGCGTCTGAGGAAGAAATGGCTTGTTTTGTTGACTTTACCTTGCTTAGGTGAAAATGCCTTAGAAAAGGTAAGCCGGATCCAGCGGTCTCTTGTTTCAGATAAGCCTCTGATCTTTTTGCAGCTTTTAGGATATCAAATATTGAAATTATAGCCTAACGGCAACGTTAATTTCTGTAAAATTCAACTCCTGTGCCCTCCGAGATTTTATACAGAAAAAATGGCGGGGGTGTAACCTTAATTTTCAGTTATGTAATTAAAAGGACATAGCTTGCTGATATGTATTTTTAGTATGTAGCTTTTCATATCTAAAAATGTATTTTTTTAAACCAGATCCTAATTATATGAATAATAACCAACACACACCTACTCCGCTTTTCTTCGTGTAGGTGGTTGTTAGCAGAAAGCCTATGGTCTATTTACTTCTGTTTTACCTATTTTCTACTTTTTAAAATGAATGCTTTAGACTTTACTCCAGTTTATCTTACTTTACACTGACTTAATTGCATTGAATTCAACAGTTAACCATAATCTTCATTTATGTAGGAGGTAAATTGTGCACATTTAGTTAATTCTCTAGGTGTCTGGGCTTGAAATGGAATGTAATGGATCTTAGTCACTGCTATGTTGTCATGCAAACTGTTAAAACAACACTTTATTTGCAGAATTTCCCAAAGCAATGGAAAATAAAGAAGTTCATGAGCATGCTTTTGGCTACAGAAATGCAAATCTAAAATGTGCCGGTTTCACAGTGAGTGGTCCTGGGAGGAAGGAAGGAACTTTAGTAGGATCAGGGAAACTCCAAAATATCAATGGCCAACAAACACTTCCAGCCGTGACTCCTTACTAAGTATTTTCTTAATATTTTCTTAATGCAGATTTTTCGATTTTTACTTTTATTTTCCATTTGAAGCTGACATAGGTTAAGCATCGTCCCTGCAAGTGCAGTTAGGAAGCAGCAGAGCACAGCTGAACAGGGAAGATAAACAGAGCACTTTGTCGCTCTCTTGTTTTAATACCAAACATAAAAACCTCCATAATTAGTTGAAAAATGTTTAGCCAGAAGGATGTAAACGCAAACTGATGACGAGCCAGCTGGGTGCTGATGGGTCAGGTTCAGAGGGCAGACCTGCACAGTTGCCTACAGACTGCCCGTTCAGGGAAAAGTAGATGTCATCTTCTTCGGGTGACTGGAAGAAGCCTGACACAGACAGGCACCGGTCCTCATGGGGGACCACACCCCAAAACTGCTGAAGGGACGACACAGCAGGGCACAAGCAGTTCAGGAGGCTTCTGGAGTACGTTGGTGACAGCTTCCAGTCACGGGTCTCTGATCGAGGAGCTGGTGGGAGGACACGATCTGCCTGGACCTGACATTTTAAACAAGGAAGAACTGGTCAGGGATGCGAAGGTCGGGGGCAGCCTTGGGATGGTGGAATTCAGGATCCTGAGGAGATGAGAAAAATAGTAGGTTCACAACTCTGGTTATCAGGAGAACAGTTTTTGAAACTGTTTCCCGTAGCATTCTCATAGACAAACTGATGAAGTACGGACTAGAGAACTGGGCAGTGAGGTGGACGAGGATCTAGGATCCAACAATCTCCGGTTCACACAAGAAAGCTTCAGAAAGCCTAAGGTCCTCTCTTTGCCTGCCTCTGTTCTTGGGTACCGATCACTGTCAAAGAAGAGATTTGGAAAAGGAGTTGTATGTTACCCAGTTCACGCCTGCCCACTGCTGAGCTATTGACAGAAATTCTTCAAAGTTGCATGGGGAACTATAACTTCACACAATATGATTATTTTTGGAAAAGGAAAAAGACGAAAGCAGCTGTTAGAAATCTCGTGGTCCGCGGGCCAGCCTGCTGGGAGACCCACTGGGTGTAGTTATTTAAAATTACATAAAACAATATAGGAAACACAACAGAGTGATGGAATAAGAGGATGTAATTTAAGTTTCACTTAGCAGAGGCGGCAGCAATGCCTTCAGGCCCATGTGCTGCTCGCAGGAGCCACACACTGTTTTTGACTTCTGCCTCCGGTGCGATACAGAGATTAACATACTGCTTTTTCCTTCTGAGAGCCGGCATCTCTGTGTGGTAGCACAAGTTTGGACATACCCATCCCTGCTTCCACATCAACTCTGTCTTCAGACTGCTCTCCCTGGCTTTCTTTAACTCCCATTTGTTTTTGATGCTGCCTTGTTTCTTAGCTGGTAATGAATATTTTTATGTTCTATTTGTTTTGAAGAAGGCTAGATGAGGTGTGAGCCATTCCATTCTCACACTGTCTTCTATTAGCAGACATCCATTGTTCCCTGTTTACCAGCCTTTGTCTCTGCTGTACGGGCATTGCTGCATTGAAGTAGCCTTCTGGGAAACTAGTCTGCCAAATGAGTAAATACGTGAGAGAGTGAGCAGTGAATCAGTTTTATGAAAAGCTCTGAGTCCGAGAAGATTTTTAAAACTTCTCATTCTTGCAGACCTCTGATTGGATCTCTCCTCCCTTTTACATTCAGTACAAGCCAACATGTATTTGATGTCTCTTTATAAGGTGTTATATTTAAGGAAAATCTTTGGGAAATGGTTCTCCTTTTCTGTAGACAGCTCTCTGTTAACGGCTATTTTTACCCAATAAAATTAGATGCCTCTGAGAGACTTCCTGCTTTTCCAGAACAACTCAGTTGTCATCTATTTTATACCTATGAGATATAGAAAAGCTATGATTTCTGCTCTTGCTTTAGGCTTAATGCTTTGTTCTTGTCTTCTCTGTCTTCCATGGACATCTTTACGAGTATGTGTTACCCCAGACTCCCTTCCTCCCCCACTGTTTATCTTCAGAAGGTGGCTGAGGAATAGGAATGTACTGAAAACCACAAGGGATTGACTCTCTGTCTCAGGTGAGGGGCTGGTTCCCCATATTCCATGACTTGACCAGGCTGCCCCAGCTAAAGCCGCTGTCGTCATTCACTGCTTGGGTCACTTCAGTGATTGCTTTAGTTCAAGTTATTTACATCCAGCCTTGGCATCCTTCACTCATCCTCCCACTCAGGCTTTCCAGCTTTGCCCTTCGCATCTGCTGAGTGCTCCTTGTCGTCAGACTCCTTCCCTGGTTTTGACAACAGACTTTCTCTCTTTTATCCCATAGTAAGCCCCAGCTTACTGCCGTCTTTCCCTTCTCTCCCACTGACCAATGCAAATGGATATTCTTCAGTCCATGGGATTTATAAACATCTTCAGTGAAGAGATGCCATTCAATCTGATCTCCCTGGTGTTCTGGGAGCTTATCTGTCACTCCTTGCTAATACGTTGTGCTCAACAACTTGAGTTTAATTGCAGAAAGGCACCAGTCTTTATACAAAGAACTCATGATAGGAGTAGTCCCCCTCTTCCCTGCCTAATTTGAACTTCTCCTGCTCCAGCTTCCAGACGTTGCTTTTAGCAACATGTTTCTCCACTAAATGAGAGTCCTTTATTGCTCTTCATTTTCTCTCCGTAGAGATACTTACACATTATTCAAGTCATTTTTTCAATCATCTTCTTGATAAGCTAAAGAGATTACACTTTTTAAGTCTGTCACTGAAAAATATTTTCTCCAGCCTTCAGTTATTTTATGTTTTTCTCTTTTCTGCCTCCCTATAGTTCCGCATTCCCTCTCAAAAAAGGACACCAGAACTGCATTCTGGTTATAGGGTTAGTCCTACCAATGGTAAATATAAAAGTAAATAATTTCCTTCTGCTTTTTGCCAGTTTATGTGGTTCACAATTTTTTTAACGCAACTTGGCATTAGAAGCAAAAGTTACTTGTTTCCTGCGACCCTTCACATGCAGGAACATAGAAATGGCCTTTAAGGTTAGACTGAAGACTAATCTGTTCTAGGATCCTGGCTCTGACAGCACCCAGTGGTAGATCCTGGGGAATGGTATAAGAATAAAGCGAGCACAGCAATTCATAGCAATTGTCATAGCAGTTGATGGCTCGCCCAAGAAGTAGTGGTGCTGTATTTAGTAGATCTCAGCGACTCTCCCTTCAGATCCTTTTGTCCACTCACTTTTTTTTGAACCCAAGGAAACCCTTTAATGTCAATAACTTATCTTGGCAAGAGACTGTAATGCTTAATTGTGGGTTGTGTGGCTAGGCATAGTCTGTCTTTGTTTTTAACGTGCCATCTGCTACTTCTGTTTGACTTCCTCTGCTCCTTCTGATAAAAGAGACTGTGAAGATTCATGCCCTGCTCACCTACTCCATGTCACTCATAATTTGAGAGACCTGTATCATAACTCTCCTACATCAGTTTCAAAAAGACTTGCTGATTTTCATGGCAGGTCTTCTACTCTCCAAGAATAACTTCTGTTACTTGAAGAAATACGAAGGTATTCATGTGTATGTGCTTGTATCGCAATAAACGCTTTTTTGAATGAACCGAGCTCTCTGAATGGTCTGCGTTGTCCTGAACAGTTCCCCTGTCCTCATTATTTATTATTCTGTCTGTGCTTGCTGAGAAATAAAAGGGTTTTAATATTATTTCTGTGCAATATTTTCTTCATGAGCCTCTTTTTAAAACTCTGACATTTGGTCTTTTTTATACTTTTTCTCCCAGAGAGGTTGACAGTAACCACAGCTCAGTAACAGTACTGTCACCTAATTAAGTCCAGCTTGTGATCTTAGATACTTAAACCAGATTAGCCAAATAACATCAATCTATTTATAATCTTTTTGCGATCAGCTTTCTTACGGATCTTTCAAAGTAAAGGATTGCAATACCTAATGCTTACAAAAACCAGTATTAATTCTCCCCTTTTAGGGAGGCACATTAGGAAGTCTTTAATGTAACTCCAAGTCTTCAGGTGAACTTATCCCACTGATACGCTGTTGCTGCAGTTTTTTATTTGACATACTTAAAATGTGTTCTTATCCATATCAAATATCAAGGGTTTGTTTTTACATGGTAGGAGCAGCTCTGCAAATACTGATCTGTGTGGAGAAGATCAGTTATGAACTTCTTGTTGGAAAAAACGAAAAGCAAATCTTGTCTATTCTTGCCTGCATCATACACTGGCACAAAGACAACCTCCTGAATGAGTAGCCTGTTCCATATGCTTGGTCTTCTAAGCCAACAGCATTGCATAAAAGGGTTTGGGTGGTGGTGTGTTTTTTAACATAATGCTGGTGATAGTTTGAAAGAAACCAACCTGAAAAGTATTTCATAGCCCTAAAAAGAGTCTTACAGTGAAAATCAGGTTACTTCAGTTCTGCATTCTACTAGACAAAAATCTGATTAAACTGAGAACATTAGGAAATAATGGGTAATTGCTTGGCACTGGTCTGTTAAAAGTGTTCAGAGTGTAACATTGAATGCACCTTCCCAAGAATTAGAGAAGAGATTTGGAGAGAAGCAGGTTTTTGCAGTCTTGAAGAGGTGACATCCTAACCTGGTAATGACAACAATTCGGGGGGGAGCATGGATGTTAACAATAGTTCAGGTGTCTTTCACTTACGCAGAGAAGTTAGTCCGAGTGAATGGCAGCCTTCTTTTCCCAGCTGCTTCTAATGGAATTTGTCCTTCAAATTAGGACGTTATTTGTGTTTCTGAGGATTTTGCTTTTCAAAATAATGCAGTTAGGAACCGTGTAAGAACTCTCTCTTTCCTCAGTCAGATAACCTCTTCAGAAGGCAGCTGGTTAACTCAGTGCTTTCTGGGACACCTTCGGGATTTGCGTTGTCTGGAAGCGCTGAAGATAAACAGGCGCTTGACTCCAATACCTGTAGGAGAACGGGGCCATTACCAAAGAATAATGCCGGCTCCATGCTGTGTTACGATCCTGATAGAAATAGGACTAGATACCTTTAATGAGTACCTGTACCAAACCTGGAAGAAACATATGCAGAAACTTGGAACAATTCCTGCAATGTGCTGAAAAACCTGTTTAGAGCCTGACCACAGCTTGCTGCCGGAGCGAAGAGAGCAGATGAGTCTTCCAGAAGCTTGTAGCTAATATTTGGGGGAGACAAAGATTTACCGGTACTCACAAGGATGGTAAAATGTAAACTTGATTTGTAGAGCTGTTGTTTGAAATAGAAAACCACAAAGTTTTATATTTCAACAGTCACTCTCAGATCTGACATTACTTACTAACCTCCCAGGATTTGCAGAGCTGTATATATAAAGATTGTGTGTACTTTATAAAACATCATTTCACCATGAGCTACATCAGCATTATCTTTTGAATCTGCCCTGCCTTTTGTCAGTTTTCTTAAAAAAATGTGACTTCTTATAAGGAAGATGGATGATAGGACTTGATACCATTACTATCCCAAGTAGTGACTTCTGTTGCTATTTCCAGAGGGTGATTTCCCTTCCCTGCACAAGGAAATAGCACTTAGCTTTTAAAAATAATTTGAATTGTTGGAAAAAACGATGAGTCTGTTGATCCAAAATCATAAGCCAATTTGAGCGTGACCATAGATTTGTGTGATACTCCACAGCAAAAATAAATGCTGTGAGAATTAAATTAATAGTTAGCTACTCACAATATAAAATGTTTCCTACATAGGACCACACAGGGACTGTTTTAAAGTTTCCTTGGTGCAACTAAATGCATATCAGTGCAGTAACAGAGGCTCAGATTTGCTCTCCCACTTTTCTCTGAGGTCCTTTACTTCTCTTTTACCAGGGGGAGGAGAAAAGTAGAATACTTTTTGTATAAGCCCTCTGTCTAAATTTCTATAAATTAGGGCTAAAATTAAATAATGAATTATTCTTTCTCCAACTGTTCCCTCTCCTGTCGCATACGTATACGTTCATACTCTGAGAAATAGCATGCTCTTTATGCAAAGGCTCCCCTCTTTTGAAATAAAACCAATAGACTTTTTAAACATTTCATAAGCAGCAGAGAATTTGATTACCTCATACTCCTAAATTCAGCTGTTAATTATTTATTTGGAAGTGTTGGGTGGGCTACCTCAATTAGCCTTGACATATTAAATAAATAGTTTTTTACAGTAATTGGTAGTTGATGCCATGCTGCTTAGAATAGGTTTCAATATTTCATTCCTGTCTTGGAGCTAGCTGTAATTTTTAATTTTGTAAAACGCTTTAGGACACCGTAAGAAAAAATAATTAAATTAAAGTGAGAAGTGTTGAGTAAAGTTCTTTTACAAAAATGCACCCGTTATAAATTTAGCCCTTAATTGGTAACATTGCAAAGTGCTGAGATGGAAAACAAACAGGAGGAAACCTAATAATCCGTAACGTCAGGAGTCTGCACCTGCAGCTCGGTCGTGGTCTGCTTGCCAGTTTGCGTACAGGCTGTTGAAGAGGTAGAAGCTTTCAGTAGTACGACAAAATAATTTTCAGATACTCTGTACCTGTGGTGGAAGGGTGTCCAGCTGAGGAAACAACAGGTAGGCACCGACCTTTCAGTTCTCATTTACTTTTATGGTCTCAGCCAAAGGGCTTTCCTGCGCTGTCGCTTCCGAGGCAGCAGGCAAGTCACTGGTTCTCCAGCTCTCCCTTCTGCCAGGATGCCCTCTCTCCACCGGCAAGCTGGCCTCCGGGTTTTATCTGGTCTGTCGTTTGCTTTCAGCTCTAGGCAGGCGACTTGGACCTCTCACATCACAGTCAACTGGATGGAGAAAAAGCCCCAGACCGGGCTGTATGGTGATACAGTTGGGCTGTGCAGATATATGGATCTGGGTCTATAATATCTTCTGGCTGACTGGAAGATGTCCAAGCTAAAGGACTCCTCCTCTCACTCCAGGCCTCCTGACAGAACAAGGGAGCTGCAGGATTTGGGTTTGCAGAGGAAGTCTACCCATCTGGGAGCTCATTTGGCATTCCTTAGCTGCCTCTGTCCTTCCATCACCATCCAGGTAGTCTGTACCTTGAAAGATGTACAAGGATGATAAAAAGGGCACTTTGAGAGCTTTACTGTATCTCAGGCTTTCATACCTCCAGCAGGGTAAGATGTTGTTGATATATCGTAGTTGACATGTTTCTCAGGGAGCTTGAGCACTCTGGTTCTTCCCGTTTTCCCTGCGTTACATCAACTTCAGAGACTCCTTGCTTTCAGCTTAGCATGAGTTCATAATATGATACGGTTGTCTGTTGTGGTGGGCCCTTCCAGTAGCAGGTTCCTCCTAGTCCTTTCATTCCACGATTGGATCCAAGTTTCAGACATGTGCTGCTGGCTTACCAGTTTGAAGAGAAGTTTTGTCTTCTGAAGTTCTCCAACCTCTCCATCTCTGGGGGGCTACTGGTTGTTCTCTGTGGACATTACTTGGGCAGTTGGCCGCAAGCTTCTATAATGAAAAATGCTGAGGCTATAGTTAGAAGTCCCAGGACAATAATTTTTATGCTGAAATTCTATAAGTCGTAGAGAGCTGATTGTATTTCTACTCTTATCTGCTTATATGAAGATGCAACATTTTAAGCCTGTCTTCCTTTCCTTACTAGTCAGAATTCTGTTTCATACAACAAATACGTAATAATTTCTCTGTACAGCTAAAGCCATTGACTTTGCTGTGTTTAAATCCAGTCTAACAATATTCGGAGAGGCTGAGAAGAGAGACAGACTTTTTTTCCTGGTGCCACTGTATTTCCTCTGCAATGCCTTGTGTTAAACTTCTGTGTTCATCAGGACCTTCTTCAGGAAACAGTAGCCACAAGCATATCTTATAAAAAGCAGCCAGATTTTGGGGTGGTGTTGTGTGGATGGGTGGGTGGAACTGTATGATAGAGTATCCAATAGAATATATAGTAGGGGACCTATATAAATTCTCCTTGGAGAAGAAATGAACTTACTGGCTTTCCAGAAGGTCTACGGTTTTCCGTTTTCATTGTCCTGTAAGAAGCTTTGTGGGAGGAAATATGGTAACATGTGTCATGTGGGGAACTGTGATAGACTTTGCTGCTTATTCTGCACTTCTGCAGGGATAATGTCTGACCTGGAACAATTCCTTACTGTAAATCCCCACTACACCAATGATTTGTGATGGTATTTCTGTAAGCCGTTGCTTAGTCAGTGGAGGGAACAGGAAGAATCCAGCTTTTTTTCCTCTTTAGAAGTTCCTAGTCAATTATTGCTGCCTCTTACACCGAGTTGTTTCTCTTCCTCTGCTCCCTTTGCACACTAAACTGGCCTTTTCAAGGGCATGAACTTGTAAACTGACTGACAGGCTGTTGTTGTGTAATACTGGAGATAAGCCTTTTTAGCCTTTATCTGTTCCTTTAGGCATCTGTATGAATTCAGACAGTGGTATTTGATGTCACGATTGGTTGAATTTTAACAGAAGTTTGAATTGAATCTTAATAAAACTTTTATAGTGGCAAATAAAGGCGATGACATACACCAGTCAGGAAACTGAAGCCGTCTGCCCATTCAGCCAGAGGATGAACTAGCTTCTGCCCAGTGCCCTGTGAATATTTTTCCTTCCTAAATGGAATCAGTTATGTAAATACTTATTTTGCCCTTTGAATAGAATCACAGAGTCACAGAATCATTAAGTTGGAAAAGACCTTTAAGATCATCAAGTCCAACCATAAACCTAACACTGCCAACTCCCCTATCTCTAGCCTACGTTGTTAAAATATGTAGTGAAAGAGTATCTACCTAACAAACATCTACTACTTGTAGATGATTTTGGTATCTCAGTGCCTCATTGCATAAAGTTGGTTTTGTATACTCAAAAGTCCTATGCTAGGTAATTATGGGCTATAGTGCAATGCTTAGTATAAGTCTTAATCAAGATGTCCCATTTGAGCACGTTTTTCTGGTGTTACTGGTTGATTATCGTAAGGCTGGTTTCTGGTTTATTATCGTAAGGCTCTCAGCCTTATTGCAGTAGACAGAGCATCCATGTGTAACAGAGCAGATGTGGTGAACCTATCATCTAAACACCAAAAAAGAGACTCCAGTTGTTGACAAGAGGGGAGATGACAAAGATGGACATAATCTGCTCTTACTGCTGTGTGCTTGTGGCCTGGCATGGGCATCTGGGTGAGGAATCTCAGACTACTGCCGTGAACGGGGACAGCTGTCACAGTAAAGTTTTTGCAAGTCTGTTTAGTTTTAATGCAAGAAGGAACTGAAATATGAATGAATTTCATAAAATGCTGATATAATCTGTCTCCAGTGTCTCGTATCTATTATCTTTCCACTTTTCTGTAACCACTTGAGAATGGATTTCCCAGTGGGCTAATTAAAATCCGCCTGTGACATCCCGTTCTCTCAGCAAACTCCTGTCCCTGTGTGATGATTTGATACTGTCACTGGGAGGATAAGTTTGGATTGTGTGGACTATATGGCATAAACATAGGCTTGTTTGATGTTGGTCTGGTTTTGCTAGAATGTGACTGTATTGCTTGGCTTTAAGAGCATGTCTGGGAGGAAAGTAATGGAAAACTGATAGCAGCAAAATTTAATAAAGCCAGAAGAAAGAAAATGCCATGCCTGTGACTACCCGAAGAGAAAGACATGAACTAAGTTGCAGCATACTAATGGGGACTGAAGAAATCTTCCTCATTCATTTCTGAACTGGGCTCTGAAAAATGCTGTGCATTCTGGCTTTCTGCATGTATGTCAGTTAATTTAATTGAGTTTTGGGGTATCCCCAGGTAGAAGGAATGATACATTCTTTTTCTTCATAAAATCATCATTTTTTTTTAATAGTAGGTACCATTTTGGGGTACGGAAGGCAAAATTTTTCACAGTAAATCATGAGACCTTATTTTGCACGTTCAGTTAGTTCCTCTGGTGTGTTGCATTTCCCTTAATGTGCCAAAAGTTAAGCTGGAAGTCACAAATAATAAAAACAAGTAATAATTTTTATTTCTTCAGGTATGCTCTAATCGTTAGGTCTCCTGTTTGTGGTAGAGGATTGGCCCTTTGGGGACAGGAGAGGTCATGAATATGTTGGTGAGAGCTTTTAAAAAACTCCAGTTTCCCCTTTAAGGCCTCATGACTCGGTGAGGCGCATTTGTGTGACGGTCGCGCGTGTTTGATGGGGTGGATTGCCAGAGTAAAACTGACACTGAAAAATTGTGTAGGCTCTGCTTGTGTTTCCACCATCTGTGTCATGAACGGAAATGACATGCAACTGGACCCCAAAAAATCACTTGAGGTTGCTCAATAGCATAGCCAATTTTTTTTCAAAATGGTATTACATATATTGAAATACATTATATGTGAAGAAAGCCTGATTTCCTGTAGGAATGCATTGTTTTTTAGAGACTTAATCTCATGGATCACTTTCATGGTTTTCCATTTCTGTCCTTTCTCCACATTCTAAACAATAAGTCTTTTTATCCACAGGCAGTTTGTGTTGCTTCCTCGGGGTCCCCATTCTGGGGATTGCTTTTTACAGGGTTTTATACTGCACTAAAAATGAAGATAAAATAAACTGTCCAGGTGGGGCTTTAAAGATATGTGCTGTGGAGATGTACAATCTACACACGCTGTGAGTGGTTTCTGATAGTCCCACAGCGTGCTACTTTTCTACCTTGGAAGCCAAACACAACAGAAGACCCTTTTTTACCGTTGTCATTGTTGCTTTCATTTTAAACAAATCCAAAACAATGAGAAGGGTGCAGGTAAGAGAAGCCTGACAGCACAGGTTTAAGCCGTAGATAGGACCTCCCAATCCAGACAGCCAAGAAATCACTGCTGTCTTGGGTTGTTTCATCTTCACATCTGCTGAGGTGATACTGGTGTATGTGAGAATAGTTTTTATGATGGTTCACACAGAACTACATGGAAACATCTCAGCATTTTCATACCGGCTCCTAGAGTTTCTTGGTAGTGAGTTTAAATTGGTCATTTAAAGATCAAAGTCAGCATATTGTCATTACTAAGCCTCCAAATGCCAACTCTGCTACATACAATCTCTGTAAGTACATTTAAGCTTTACATGGAGGCTTAAAATGTCGCCTCTTAAAATGCTTCCTAATAAAAATTTAAAATTTTGTGATTGTCATAAAGTTGTATTCTAAGTTTCTCAGTGTTCAGTTAGTTCACAAAAAGAGAGGGAGCCATGGTGCACTCCAGCAGGACCTTGGTTTGGGTTTTGGGGGACCAGGACTCTGGAGCAGAGCACCGATGTCTATCAGCCAGGACATAATCAAGATGCACATGTGCAAACTAGGTCTGTAGGTCATACAATTCACATTGTGGGTTCAGGGTGACATTCCCATCAAAATATAATGCAGCAGCAAAATCTAGCAGAGCAGCACTTCTGTCACAGAGAGCAAACCCGAGCCTTGTGTTTTGCTAGAAACCTAAACTGTATAACTCTTCAAAAGCCATTTAATTTACATTAAATAATTTCTTAATGCAAGCAAATGTCTCTTTGTACTAGTAGTAAATTCTCTTAAGTGCTAAAAATATTGCTTTTGCTTGCCAGTATGTCAGTGGCTTAAGTACAGTATGTGTTTGAAACAAGGATAGTGGTAAAAAATGTGGATTTTATTAATTGCGTCAGGTCATACATTGAAAACCCTAAAATCTGTAGCCTAAGCTCAAACTATTGAAAGTTGCGTATAAAATCACACAGGTGAAGAGAGCTATAACTTAAAAGATGAAGATGGTTTTATTTCCAAAAGGATATATAAGTTCAATGAAAATGTTAACATAAAGATGTTAAGACGTACAGGATGGGCATGCTGCTCCAGGGAATACCTTATCTCATGGATTTTAATGTCTTTCAATGAGCTGTTCTCAGCTACGTTCACAAATACACGAGCAATAACTAATAAATAAAATAATATTAGTTGAGTAAGTTAGTAGTGAGCTGTCATAGGCATTTCCTTCCTGTCGGAGCCTCATGCGGTGGGTTGACCTTGGCTAGACACCGGGTGCCCACCAAAGCCGCGCTGTCCCTGCCCTCCTCAGCC
>NW_010517281.1:0-1499 GCF_000687285.1 Phaethon lepturus
CGGCAGCCCAGCGTCCCCCTCCATGGGTTTTTAACCCAGCCCTGTCCTGCAAGGACGCCGCGTGGAGCGGAGCAGGAGCCGCATCCCTGCAGCATCCCCCTTCCCGTGTGGGACTGAGATCCTAAAGCTGGTGCCAGCACATGTGGCCACCCCCTGGGCATCAGCAACCGCCCCCGGCCCCACGGGCAGCTGTGGGGCGTGGGGGGCTTTTTGCTGACCTGGCAGGGAAGCAGATCTCGCCTCCACCGAGAGCCTTCAAAAGGCACGAGGCTGTTCGGGACTTCACCCTAGGGCAGGTCAACCAGAGCGCTTTGCAGGGAGATTAAGGGAAAGTGAGAAATAAATAAGGAATAACTCTCCCCGGGCTGCCTCTCCTTTGGCTCACCTCTCCCCCTCCCCGTGCTGACTCCCCTCGGCTCTTTCTTCTTCCTTCAGACGCAAATACCGCAAAAAAACTCATGCACCGAGACAAAGCCGCTTGTACAGGGAGCCAGGGCTGGAAAGCCTTTCTCTGCTCGTGCGCCTCACGTTTTCTGGCACCCAGGATCAGCTGGATTTGTTACAGGGCAAGAAGAAACTGGGGGGAAACCATCCAATAAAAAAAGGTTAAGAAAAAAACCCCACTGCTGGCTGGGTTCGCCCAGAGGAGTGTCACCCGTGCGCGGCCCACAGACCCTCGGCTGGTGCATCATGTGCACCCACGCACCCAGCTTCCTCCATCTCCCGTGTCAGGGACCCCCCAGGGTGACGCGCTGGGTCTTTCTGTTGCCCCTAAAGCTCCCGCATCCCCAGGCACAGCCTGCACCCCGGTGCTCACGGTGGCAAACGGCAGAGCAGCCAGCTGCTGCTGCGAAAAAAACGCAGCTGCTGGTGGGCGGACCGCCGGCCACTGACCACCAGCCGCCCCAGCTCTGCCCGCGTTTTGCCTCGGTTCTCGCCACTTGGCAGCAGCTTCATGGCAAAACTGGTCGGGCTCCCATCTGTGGCCTGGAAGCGGTTCCCAGCAGATGCTCAGCGATGCGACAGAGGAGCCTTTCACAAAGCCAGGCAAAATATTTCTTTTTTATTTTTTCTGCATGGCCCTCCTGGATGTGCAGTCCCTGCCAGCCGGGATGCAGCCATCCCTTGTCCCTGTGGCCACCCGAGGTTGGGCTGCGAGGGAAGGTGAGCAGGGCAGCACCCTGCCTGCAGCGGGGCAAACCTGCTCCCCAGCACCAGGACCGCTGGCCTGGCTGGGATGGGGACGCAGCCGCACGCACGGGGAACGCAGCCCACACATGCCAAGTACCCAGCCTCGCTGCTGACGGGCAGCCGTGGGATAAGCACAGGGCTCAGGAAGAGGCTTAAGAAGGATTAGCAAGAGATGGGAAGATGGAGGATCAGAGCAAGAGCATGCGGAGGGGCTGGCAGGAGCTGGGTCTCGTCAGGCAGCACATGCCACCGGCCGGGGCTCGGCACGTCACCACGTGGCCCCGGCACCAGCTATCTGGAGCTCTGAC
>NW_010517281.1:1711-1933 GCF_000687285.1 Phaethon lepturus
GGCTGTAGCTGCCAGCCCGCCCAGGGCCAGTGAGCATCCCAGCAGGCGGCACGCGGATGCCGAGGATGCAGACACTGGTGTGGAGCACGTGAAGCCCCAGCAAGCAGGCGTGACACCTCCGCGAGGCGGGATGCAGGCGCCTGAAAAGCAGTGCTCCGACCAAAAATGGCAGCGGAGCGGCTGGAGAGGCGCGAGCACGGCTCTCAAACCCCCGGCGGAGCC
>NW_010517282.1:0-1505 GCF_000687285.1 Phaethon lepturus
ACGTCCGCAGCCGCCCGAGCGCAGCCGCCCAGTCCTGCTGACCCGCTTCCTCTGCCACGCAGCGTCCTCGCCCCTCCGCAGCGTCAGTGCCTCTCAGGGGGCCAGGGATGAGCCAACCACAGATGTCATATCTGGGAAGTAAAAATATCTATTTTGCTTCTCAGCTCTGCACCATCTTTACGAAAAAATATATTTTAAATAAAAGAGAAGCATCTTAATTTTAAAAATGCTGAAAAAAGATTTTTTTTTTTATATTTAGCACCACTGATCTTTTTGCATGCAAAGAAGCGGTCTGGATGATTAAGCACTTTCCTAGAAGAAAAGGAAAAAAAAATTAGAACCCCCTGATGTGGTACAAGATGTCACTTGCAGTGTGGCGGATGCAGCCTCAGATCCCAGCCCCCCAGTCCCTGTGTCATCCCCACCCGTCCCTCGGGCCAGCGACCACGGGGGTGACACTGCACCCCGGGTGGCCGGGAGGGAGCCGGACGGCGCCGCACCCCGGGCAGGCGGGGGGAAAGGAGGGCCGAGAGCCAGGAGGAAGAAGCTGGGGGTACAGCAGCCTTGCACGGCGCCGCATCGGCGAAGTGCCCACCTGATTTCCATGGCACGGCTGCTCTCAGGACCTGCTCAGGGCCCGCGGGGACACCGCAGCCATGGCTGAAGCCCCCGGGGGAGTGCAGTTTTGGCACTGGTAAGACCCAGCTCGTTCTGCCGTAAGTTTGTTCTCTTCAGGTGAGATTCACCTAATTTGAAAAGTTCAGGTTTTGTTGTCTGTTTTCCATCTTTCCAGTTCATTTCTCTTTTTTGTTTTCTATCAAAAAAAAAAAGCAGAAAATTTTGCAAAAAGATTTTCCCCGGGCTCGCAGCGGGTGGGAGGCAGAACCTCTGGGGCAGAGGGGTGGGCGAGGACAGGCAGCCTGCTCAGGGCACAGGGCAGGGCAGAGCAGAGGACCCTGGCCCGGCCCTGGGGGGCTGCGCGCCTTCCCCCCGGAGACACCCTCGTCTGTGCTTTCGCCAACCGTGGCTGCAATTCTTCGTTAGCCTGCAAAACAGCTCTGACTCACTTATTTAATTTATGCAACGCTGCATGTTAAAAAGTCTTTGCAATTATCCAGTGAAGTCTATTATTCTAGATTAGAGCTGTGTGAATACAGTAATAGAATATATGACTATTTGTTTGAATCCTAAACTAATTTCAGCGCGAACACGCATGAGACATCTCTATATTCATGTCTAACTTCCATTTGCATTGAAACGCTGCTAGTAAGGGTGTCTACGGTAAGTTCATTCTCAACCACAGTCCACCCACATTTGCCATAAAAAACCCATCCGCTTTATAGCTCAGCTCGTGTCACAGCCCGGCCCCAGGTTACTGAGTCATAGAATGACAGAATCACAGAAGGGTTTGGGTGGGAAAGGACCTTTCAAGGCCATCTAGTCCAACCCCCTGCAGTGAGCAGGGACATCCCCAACTCGAGCAGGTTGCTCAGAGCCCCGTCCAG
>NW_010517282.1:1726-3083 GCF_000687285.1 Phaethon lepturus
GCTCCAGCCCGCCCCCCCCCAGCTCCCCCAGCCTGTCCTCCCAGCAGAGCTGTTCCAGCCCTCGGAACGTTGCTGGGGCCTCCTCTGGCCCCGCTCCAGCAGGTCCGTGTCTCTCCTGTGCCGAGGGCTCCAGAGTTGGATGCAGCACTGCAGGGGGGTCTCCCCGGAGTGGGGCAGGGGGGCAGAACCCCCTCCCTCCACCCACTGAACGGCACGCGGCACGAGAGCACGGGACTGCAGGTGCTGCAGAAAACGCAGCCGGCTACGAGCGTGAGCAGTTCTGCTCGCAGGCTGAATCGGCAGCAGTTACCGACACCGGTGTCAGCAAGAGCCCGCCGGAGGAGCGGGCTGCGGGCGGGTCACCCAGCAGCAGAGCCAGCGGGTTGGAGACACGGGGCTTTTAGCGACAGAAGCCAGCAGTCCCACCCGGACCCTCAGTTAACCGAGAGAAAAGTGAAAGCGCGGTGGTGTCTGTAAATGCCCGCGTGAGTTAACCGAGATCTGAGAAATGGCTTATTACTTCGCTTCGCAAAGCAAGGGGAGGGAGCGGACAGGCGCTGCCGGTGGGCGAGGGCAGTTTAGCGGGGGAAGGTGCTTCTGAGCAATGACTGCAAGGACCGACCCGCACGGCCCTCCAGAGCCTGCGCGCCTGCCGCCGCAGCCCTTTTTAAAACTCCGAGCGAACTGCTCCCCCCGAAAGGCGCGTGGCGGCTGACGTGGAGCGTGACTCCACACGGGAGAGTGACACAACGTCAGTCGGCCCCCGCAGCTCAGCCCTGTGCCCGGGGACGCTCCCGCGGTCCCAAACGGCGTACAGCCAGAGTCCCGCCTGAGAAAGCGACCGACGGCGAGTCTGGGACCACCTCTGGAGCTTCAAATCTTCCCACCTCTTAATCCCCCAGCTTTGATTTTATTTTTAATCTTTTGTAGTCAGATGAAAAATTCTACTTAATTAACAGCAGGCAAGACTCTCTTTCCTATTCACTGCTTTTTGATCCGGTTCTGTGGCAGTTCTTACTGAGGACCCCAGGGCATCAGTCTTTTGAAACTTCTCTTTCATCACTTCTCACAAAGAAGTACCATTGATAGCTAGAAGATGGATTAAGTTGTATTGTTCTCACTAAATACCTGAGGAACAAAGAAAAGAAAGTTTTATTCTTAACTAAAAGTTAACCACTCTGATATCTGATAGTCTTTTTCTTTGAAATTACCTGGGTTCCTGCTTGCATAAAAAACCATCAGCTAACTATGGGCAGGGCACTTACATCCTTGATATTTCCTCTGCTCAGCCACTCGCAGTCCCGGCCAGGCTGCGGCACGAATTCGCCTTATAATTTTGAGAAACCGCAGAAACTAA
>NW_010517283.1:0-10587 GCF_000687285.1 Phaethon lepturus
GGGCCCGGGGAACGCGCCCGGGATGCTTTTTTCTCCATCTTTTGTCTGTGCTTGTTTACCAACAAGAGCAACCACCCCAATTCAGGTAATTTCCTTTCCTCACCAAAAAAAAAAAAAAAAAAGCTTTGAGTATTTTTAATGTTACACAGATGCAGCCCTTGTTGTAAGTTCTACGGACAGGGAGAGATGAGGAATGGGAATTTTGTTAAAATTAAATCCTTTCTTAACAGTCTAGCAGTATTTTACCTATTTTCTATTCTTTCTCCATATTTTTATATGACCTTCAAAAATATTTTCAAGCACAACTGTTGCAGCCACTTCCATCCCCAAACCCCCCAAACAAGCACAACCATTTACTGCTAATGTAAATACTGTTCAACAGTCGTTCCATGCCCCTCTATTAACCGCGGTTCCTGCAGTACCGCTCCGGGAGAACAGATGGAAAGAAGAGACCGTAGCTTTGAAAAGACATTTCCTGGCAGATCAGCAGCCTGGGAGACTGGAGGAACCCACAAATATTTTATATCCATTTTATTACAAGACAGATCTGCTTTTAGGAGAGGCACCGGCTTCCTCAAGGTCTTGCAAGACCTGTTTACTCCGTAATCATTACAACTCTGATCGAACAAGCCAAAATCAGGATATTTGGCTTACCTGGGCATATTTCCTAGCTGTGCTGCCTGGCTGCTGGATAATGTAAAGCAAACCACCTCGTTCCTGAACCGCCTGCAAAGCGGGGATAGGGATGCCGCGATGCTCTCTGAAAGCTTTCGATTTAGAAGGAAGCAAACGTCCTGTCCCCAAAGGCACAAAAACAGCCCTCAAAGCCCTCATGTAAAAGTTTGGTAGGATGATAAATTAAGATACTTCTTTTATCCCTGTTTGTTGTATGGGGCTTACATTCGGTGAAAAAAATGAAACAGTATGTTATCACTGCTTGCAGGACCCCGTGTGACTTGAATTTAAATGTGTTAAGAGCTAAACGTGGAATAGCCAAAACCTTCACCAAATTTGGTGCCAAAGCAGTGAGACATGAAAATAACGTTAAACCAATAAAGTTACATCATAGCTCAAGCTCTCTTCTATATCCTGTCCTAAAAAAAAAAAAAGTTCAGGAGATTTTTGGTCTATGAAAAAATGGCCATTAACATCAAATCTTTAATAAAAGTAAATGTAACCTGGATCTTAAAACTTTGATTCTAGTTGCAGCTACAGCACAGTAACCATAGAAATAATCTAATCCCTTCCTACTAAAATGCTGCTTGTCCTTGATCATTATTTTTCTTAATTGAAATACTTTAGATACTTGGAACAAAATTGGTTTGCAGCAACTGTGTACCTACTGGTACACTATGTCCCACATTTTAACGGTTTTCTGGGAAGTTCCTTAAAGGCATCTTTAATTTTTAATAACTCCCTGGAAATCTGAAACGGAAGGAAAGGTAGGTTGTATTTTTCGGGCATCCCATTTTTGACAGAGCTCTTTGAACTATGTGTTTGTGATTGTGTGTATATATATTCTCTGTGACTTAGATTCTTACTTAATGAAATCTTAAAAGCAGCGAGTCTAATTCCAGGAGGAGTAACTGGTTATTTTAACATTTTCTTAATTACAGTAACCTGTGACCTATGTACCCCTCCTTTCATATAAGGGCGATAAAGCACAGCATACCGCGTTCCCACAGCAGGACTACCCTTCCCGCAGCGCGGGATTCGGGTCTGCCCCGTCCTAGATGGGTTGACTCACCCTTGAACCCAACGTTAGAGAATCCCCTGCAAATACTTCGCGTGCGCCTTGGGTGCAGGACTGCTGCCGCAGAGCGACCACGGAGCCCTCAAACCCGCGGCTGATCCCCACTTCATCCGGGGCGTGCGGGGGGAACGCGCAATGGCTTCTCTGCAGCAGCTTCGTCTGTAGATTAAACCGGCGCAGCAGACCTGCTGGCTAGGGCTGACGTTCGTCTCTGGCCCGAGGCCCGATTCGTGCTAATGGGATGTGTGACACCTGGACTGAGTCCACAGCAGCTCGAGATGAAGAGAAGAAACTGCTGAAGAAGAACGGGCAGTATGAAAGCTCGGGCTGTGTAAGATCCTCACACGCATGTTATATTAACAGACTTATAGCCCATTTATTTTAATAGGTTCAGTTTACTTATAGACTGCATTCGGAAGTGGCACATTTACCGTCAAATTTCTAGCCTGAAGTCTTACTAATTTGCTAGCACAGATCAAGCCTTCTTCTAAGGTTATCCTCTCATCCTTCCCCTGCGCGTGATAAATTCCCTCCAAACCAGTGTGCGCGTTATCAAGAGACTCAGATAAACTCAGCGGACAACAGGGCATAACGTGCTAATTTATCCAATTCTGCGCTGGGCAGGCTGGGCCAGCATTGCTGCAGCGGCTGAAAACGACCGGTCCCTTCCCGTGCAAAATGGCAGGGAGGAAGAGGAGCCCCTGCTGCCTTCCCAGCCGTCCTGGTGCAGCGAGTCTTCTCTACTGGCTTGGTCCTACCACGCAGGCAGGCATTTCCCAGCGTCAGCAGCATCTTCCCCAGCCCCGTTAGCTCCCAGCAGGCGATGTCCGCGTCCCGGTCCGTCCCTCACTCTAATTGCTGCCGCCTCCGGAGCAGACTTTGAGTCTGTTGGGAGGAGACCGGCATGCCGTGGCGTCTCCCTTCAAGCAGCGGCACGATATATCGGAGCTTCTTGGTATTGCCCTGAAAACCTGCCTTCCTAAATGGCCATCACACTCTTTTTTGACAACTTCCTAGCTCGTCTATTTGGCATTTGATCACAGGTTTTGCGAAACTATAGAAGTCCCCTGAAGTCTATGATCCCCAGAGCAGCTAAAGAGGATTCACAGACTTTAATCCCCTAACATGTCCTGTAAAAAACACCACTACTTGAAAAAAGATCCTATATGCTACGTATGCTGATGCTACGTGTACGTCCTCCATGATGCAACTAGACAAAATGCTGAGACAAGGCCACTCCACCCCGCTTTCCACATCTCTAGCTCTGCTCCAAATTCCTCACTTGCACCACTCTCTGCAACACTGACCGCTGCCACAATTTTCCCCAATTCTTGGCACCATCCAATTCTGCCATTAGTGAGATTTGTTCTTCATACGTATACAGGATACATCACAAGTGAAAACCAATTTCACAGCACAAAGACATTGCTAAGAAACAAATTTCCTATCAGAAGGTGCTTTTCATGGATTGCCAACACACTGTACAGAAGCGTGATTCTTCTCCCTGAATTTAGAAGATATATGCTGACGTTGTGGAAAGGAGAGCAAGCTTACATCACAAAGCAAAAGTAAGCTTTTACACCCTTCGGTGATGGGTGCAGAGGATAACCCAGGCTGACAGACAGTTGAGAAGTGTTACCTGGTTACTAACCTATACACAAACTGAATGCCCGATGGATGATGGACCTGAGCGAACCTGTGACCTGGCAGATCAGAAATGGAACCTGGAGAAAAAAAAATAATTGGACCTCTTCCCCTCTTTGTCGCTTTCAACATAAAATGTACCTTCAAACCCTTTGAAAGCCATTCAACCTCCTTTGCTGCCATGGTTTTCACATCTGAGATGGAGATACTTGAATTTTTAAAATTTTTTTAACACGTTGACATTTCACCAGCATAGGATGGGTTTAGCACTTCCAGTCAATCATGAGGAATTCACACATGACACCATTTGCAAAAAGAACACATTGGTTTCAGTAGGGAGTACTATGTAGAAATTTGTAACGTAAATTACATTCTCCATTTTCTCTCCGTACAACATGTGGAACTCTACTAGCCATACATGAAACAGAGCCGGAAATCCTGCTCATGTCAGCCTTTTCCTCGTCTTTCTGAAATAATTAAAATCCATGTATTCCCTTCTCTTCTTCCTCTGATATGTGCAGAAAAGCAACATTCATTGCTGAACCTGCCAACAAAATGCAAACACTTCATGATTTATAAAGTTTTGAGTCATGTGTTTCACCATCATCTCTGAGATGAGGGGGAGAGTGGCCAAGAACTGCAGTCGTGGGTGGGTACAAATTTAATAAAATAGAGATAAAGCAATTTGTATTTCATCTCAAGTTCTATATAACTCAAGACTGCAGCATGACAAAGAAGCCATCACACAACTTTAGTGTATTTTAATTGCTTTTAAGGGGCATGCTTGTTAGCTTCACTCCTCAAGAGCCTTGCTCAACCTTGGTTTCTCTGACAAAACTTTTCTCTAAACCACTTAGTAGTTTTCAATCACATTCTGGCTCATTAAACACACGCTTTTAAGCAAGCCTCCTGCTAACAGTCTCAGCCGCCAGCTTGGTGCCTCACACCCTCCTGTGTGAGCAAGCCCATACTGAAATATTGGGGTGCGGGTAAACCAGACTTGGAACGAATACGTAGAAAGCATTGCTTTAGAAAGATTAAGTCCTTCTATCCAATTCTTTCTTTCAATAACAGTGTATTAGTACCACAATACCAGGAAAAAGAACAGATAGCAAGCTGCAGATGAAACTTTCAGGCTTAAATTGAAGCACACTGTGAAAAGGCACAGCTAGACACCCACATTTTCACCTAGAAGCCACCTGCAAAAACATAAAGGCTGCTGTGACCTTAAAGCAAGCTTAAAGCAGTAAAGGTCTGACCCTGAATGAACAGTTCCTCACCAGCCAGCACCCCTATGTTCAAGTGGGGGAAAAGGGCTGGATTTAGAGACATCACCTCTGGAAGGACCAGCAGAGAACTTGCATGGCCAGCCAACGGTTGACTGAAACAACCTGAAACAACGGTTGACCTGGCCACAGAAGAGGTTGCAGGATTGATCACTGCAAGAAAACCCATACATTAACCCATTCTTGACCAAAATCAGTGGGATCACCTGTTGATTGACAGCAGTCAATAGTTGGACTGGAAGTCACTCTCACATCTTCAGTCCAGAACAAAAGTCCCGTGTGACCTGGGTAATGGGGTAAGCCAGACAAACAGCTGAAAAACTGACCTCACTGCCTACCTGGGTATCCGGAATCATGGCCCCTGCCAGCTGAGCAACGGGGAACGCACTCCTACTTTTTGGCTCTTTATCATCTCATTAGGGATCCCAAACGCAGGATAGGAATGAAAGTTTTGGAAGCAGCCATAAAAAAGAACAAAGTGAAGATACTAAATATGTAAGAAGTTGCCATTAAAAACAGAATGTGCCAGGGACAAGACAGATATGGTCATTGCTTGAAAGGTCTAAAACTGCTGCAAGTCAGTTAAAGGAAGAGAGGCGGGCTTCTCTTTCGGTATTCCGCCCATGGGTACAGAGCGATCCACCCAGCGTTGCTGTATGCTGTACCCAGTGCGGCTGCATCCCAGCTGAAGGCTTTCTGCACGCAGCGTTTTCATTGTGCGACTTCTTAACATACGCCACTAAATTCATGAATGGGAGTAACAAATAGGTACTCTTTTTTTTTTCCACACATACTAAAATCCCAGTATTTACAATGTTTTGAATACAGTGATGTTAAAAACCAGCATTTATCAGGACTTTCATGTATTTAAGAAGCACTGAGGGGCGTTTTATATCAGAGTAGCAACTTCTACTAGAGCAATCTTCAGCAGTTGAACGAGAAGTGTATTGGCAAATCTTGTTTAAATATTCAAAGTGATCTGCAGAAGATCCCAGTATCACTAGAGATGATACATGAGTAACAGTGGATAACATGATGTAATTACAGGGATTATCCCACCCCTGGGACAAAAAAAAAAAGTGAAATTCAAGCACTCTTTAATCTCACTGGGACAGAATGAACTCGGTGATAACCATATTTTGTTCAAAAGAATTACTTGTACTAATTAAGAGATGAAGGTGTCAGTTCAGAATCTATTCCTGACTGTCATTTCAGATGTCATATCAATCTATTCCACTGAGAAAAATAACAATCAAAATGCTCTCACAGTCCCAGCAAGCCAATTTGTACTATAAAATCACTTTTACACAGCTGATTATTGTGGTTTTCTTTTAGGCACGCTAGTGAACCAAGATTGCCAACTATATCGAACAAAGGCAAATGTATTTATAAGATAAAGTATGTCTTTACATGGACTGTGTACATCTATTAAAGTCAGACCACTTTTTAAATTGCAATGCAATGTTCAAGAGCCGGATTGTGAAATAGTGGTGTGCATTTTGAAACGTTTAAAATACACAGAGGTACACGCGCAGGACCACATACCTAAGTCTCAATGCATATTCATCGGTACTCTTGGGCACCTAAATATTTGCGGGTGTCCCCGACATATTCAAAGCAAGAAACATGTACAACTGCAGGAAAGGATCATACTTCTTGCACTGACCTTTGGCTGCACTTTTTCACACAGTAAACGATAAAGACGTATTCTAAAAACAGTTTGTGGAAACAGCCTGCTACTTAATTGTGGTTTTATCCCCATAATTCACACGGCAGGGCTGCATCCTGTACGCTGACGCTTAACTGGCTGTGCTGCAAGCGCCCGACGCCGAGATGGTTAGACCGAGTGTGATTCAACACGTGGCAGCTGGTTGCATCTTGAGTCATGCGTGCGATGCCCATTACTAGTAGCGGTGTTGATCCTCCAGGTGCTATCAGGGGATTACAGTGAGTTCCTGGACAAGCTCAGGGATCTGCTGCAATCTTCTGCTATTTAAAGCCCTTCTGAAGATGACATACGAAAAAGTGCTTATTCAGTCATAACAATTCCTAAATAAACCTAAAACTGAGAACTGTTGACACATATTTATCTGCGTATCTAAAGTATTAAAAATAACATAGCAGTAACAACATATTGACGTAAGCGCACTGCAGGCCAATGGGAGTCCACAGCCAGTGTTGCTTACCCTACTTCTCCAGTCCTTCCGCTACCTTTCTTCACGTCCTCTGAAACTCTCACGCAAGTTGATCCCGACTGTATGTGCATGGTCCTCACTGCGAGAGAAGTTACACGTCATTTCTTGGCCTTTTGGCATTTCAGTACAATTAGCAATTAGAAATTATACCAGTTGAGGCAGTTATGACATGGACTACTCACGGCTGAAGTCCCTGTGTACTTTAACTAGGGGATTGCACAAGAGAAATAGAATAAAATCGTACTACCAGGTAAAGCATCCTGGGGAAGGCAGCGGTATCACGCCTAAGGAGCAGACGACTTCAAGCTCCTGGCAGCTCCTACAAAGCCAGGCACGTATAACTGAGTGAATACTTCTGAACTGCAGAGTTCATAAATTCTGCAAAAGATTGTCCTTCAAACTCATAATGCCTGGAAGAATTGGAAATACTAAAAACATGTGCTTTTTAATTCTGTTCGTGGGGTTTGAAGACTGGGTCTCAGGAGTCGCCATCCCTACGATAACATTGAGCAGACAGCCAAATGAGGGGGGGAGGTTTGTGAGCTGGTGAATATTTACAGTGAAGAACATCAAGCATGAGCAGGCTGCCCACAGAGGTTGTGGTGTTTGGGAGATATTCAAGACCGGAAGGGACAAGGCCCTAAGAAACCTTTATTCTAAATAAAAGCCATCCTGATGGACTAGATGAAATAATGAGGTCTGAGTAATGCATCAGAAAAAGAAAGATGAACTATAATAAAGATCGCAGTACCGTTGAGTAAAGACTCAATGCCTTACAGCAGACAACAGAAAGGAAAAAATAAATTAAAAGGTTATTCTCCTTACTTCTGTAGAGGGACTCTCTATTCACCAAGAGCTAATGAAAATATTGGATAATCTATGACAAGCCTTTGAATTCTAGCCATCTCCAGTGAAGCGGAAGACCGATGCAGTTATTTTTTTGCTAAGGGAAAAACATGCAAAGTTTTGGTTGCTTATCTATAAAAAGGATCCATCCACCTTGATAGATGCGATAAAAGTCCCATGAGAAGGCTCTAAGACATAAGCAAGTCTGGTGGAACATTGATCCTGACTTTGTCAAAAATCAGACAGAAAAAACCCTCAAAGCTGTCAAGAAAAAAAAAAAAAAAATCTTCCTGTGAACTAAATTGTTTGTCAGTGGCAAGGGGCCAGGGTGGATGGAGAAAGGCATTAGAATTTTTCTGACCAAGTGCATCCATTTTATCACCCCTGAAATGTCAAACAATCCAACTCCCGGAGGCATCTTTTCTGGCAGCTGTTAAAACAAACAAACAAAAAAACCCCACAAAGAAAGTAGCAGCTGCTTGAGTTGTTACCAATCCATTTTCCCTTTCTTTACTCGAATCTAAAACATTGTCATTTTCCCACACATCAACTTTCCTCTTAAGCTGCCGTTTGAAGGACCAACAAGAGATTTTGCTCCTTTTTAGGTCTAATCACGTTCATCACATCTCAACAGCTTGTTTCTTTGTCTAGTTTAAAAGAAGCTACCAAATGGGGAAATCTATTTTCACTGGGTCAAAGTAATTATTTTAATTAGCACAGACAGTTGGAATAAATATGGACAGCCATGGAAGCTGTGAATGAAATAATAACAGACTAGTTATTATTTGAGTGAAATAACAACAAATAATGAATTTTATTACCATCAGCAGCATATGAGCAATCCTTTTCCCTCCTCAAGTTCCCTGGGTCATATAAAAGTTATTAAATCTAAGATTTACTAGACAGTATCTGTACATAATTACTTATTCACATAAAACAGCATCCAAGGTTTATGAGCAGTTAAATGCTAATATTTGTTATCCCATTTCACAGCAGGGCTCAGTTTTGCGGCACATACAGATGTTTAAGTTTCACTGCAATGTTTGTGATATCTTCAGTGGTAAAAAAAAAACAAACCAAAAACCTGACACTCATACATTCAAGTTTCCAGCGTTAATATTCATGTTTGAGTTTAAAATTCACTTTCTATAAATATAGGCCACTGCCTACAAATATACTGCCTGATAAATTAGTCTGTTTTAAAGACGACACATTCAAAGCAAGTGATAAAGCAAATTCTACTTTGTCTTCTTCTCCCTCACCCTCCTAAAAAAATACTCACCTCCACTCGAGGATACTCGCCTCTGACAGTGGTATTTTATAATTTATAACCTGCCTGGGGATGTGCCAATTTCATGATGTGGGAAGGGAAAATATCCTGAGGTGCTGGACATTACAGAAAAGGGTAATTAAATGATTTTATGTTCTAATTCTGACACAATAACACAATAGTTATCAGATAACATGATCTTTAAAGCTGCTTGATCCTTAGAGCTACTTGTAAAGCTTTTATTGAGTAGAATAAATCACCCCTAATTAAACCACCTTTTTACAAGGGCATTGGTTTGGAATCTCTGTATCTTGTATCTATACCTCGTTGATAACTATGGGTAGACTTTCCCAATTTTTGGCATAAGAATTTAACTCGTGGAAGAGAGCGAAACCATTTTCTGCAAATTAGCGTAAACTACACTGCTAAAAATACTGGTCAAAGAAAGGAAGACAGAGGATACCTCTAATTCCCATAGGACCCATGGGACTTTGGGATGGGTTCATGTGGAATCATCTCTTTCAGGAGAAAACCAAACCAACCAACCAAACAAACAGAAACAACAAAGAACCAAAGCCACAAAAAAAAGCGCAAACTTTTATTTCCCCTTTCCACGCACATCATGGCCACACTAAGGTCTGGGCAACGTTGTGAAGAGAGCAAGGCGGATTCCTGTTCGCATCGGGTACCCAGAGGCACGGGCGTTCGGACCCGCGCTGCTCCTCACCCAACCTCCGTGCTGGCAAAGCCCCCGCGTGGTGCCTTCTTCCCTGGGAGGGGAGCTGCCCCGCTCCTCCTGCGCGGCTCCCTCTGCGCTAAAGGCAGGCGTGAAGCCAGATTTGGTTTTCGTTTTTCCCTTTTTGCGCTCTTGTTCTGTGTTATACCCTCAGTCTTCTATTTCGCTGCTTCACCCTCTGTTAATGTTATGTTGTCCAATTATGCTGTCCTCATTAACGCTTTTCTAGACCGTACAGCACAATCAATCAGTTTCAATCAGCATTTTCCTACATTATCGTAATTTTTCTTCTCCGACGGAAAGTCATGGGTGCATTTCTAAGTTCAAACAAGCGCGTCTGTCCATCTAAAGTCCGAGCGATTCACCTTTTCTGACGATCGACGGTGAACGCGAGGACCTTAGGTAAGTAGATACCACACCTGCGCATGCCAGCGGCACTCTGGAAGGGTCTCCTGCAAGTGCGCGATGTAAGACATATGGCTATTGCAGTAAATTACATCCTGACCTAAATTACTAGTTGGAAGGGAAAAAAAAAAAAGGAGGGAAGAAAGAATACATCCTTACTGGAGCATGGGGGGTTTAGTCTGAAGGCAGGTAACGTAAAGAACCTCAGAGAAATGGCAGGAAGCGAAGAAGCGAAGAGGAGGAGCACTGCCTGACTTCCCGTCGGCACCCGGGATCCCGCCGGGATGGAGATCCGCCGCACGCAAAGCCTCGCTGCATTTACAGACCAGGAGTTTAGCAGCAAACGCTGCGCTGGCTCCGGGGTCTCGCTGGACGGGGTACTCGAGATGCGTTGGGTTTCTGCAGAGCCTTTGAACTAGAAAATTCTCTTTAAGGGGCCCACGGGAAAGAGT
>NW_010517283.1:10618-17200 GCF_000687285.1 Phaethon lepturus
GAGTAATGTCAGTGCAGAAGCATACAGATGGCAACGATCCGCGAGTCTCTGCCCACCCCCAAAAATAAAGGATTTAAAGGGAAATTGCTTGTGATTGGCAAGCGTCTTCACAGAGCTACCTGCCCCGACGTCCTCTCCTGAGCCTACCTCCACGGGAGGGAATATTCGCTGCTGCTGCTGCTGCTCAGTGCAACAAACGAAATACCTGCCTACATGGATCCCAACGAAGACTAAAACTTAAAAGGAAAATACCAGGGAAGCAAATGGCACCAGCTGTTCAAAACTGTTCCCAAGGGCTGCGGGAAGAGCGCCTGCCAGCGTTTGACAGAAAGCGGACAAAGCACTCTGCGGTCCAAAAGGCAAGGAAAAGCGAAAAGGTGAGACCTACCCTCTCCGCTTCCCTTTCAGACCTGCCTGACACTAGCGTAGGACAGAGGTGACGCAGTAAAGCATTTTTAAAGACTGCAGCTGGCAGCAAGTTTTTAGCCTATTTAATTGTCTGGACTGAACATTAGCCCTGACTCGACGTCGTTCAACGCGACTAATACCTTTCTGTACTCCTGTAGGACCTTTTGGGATTGTATTTCCTAAATAACTCACCTCGAAACATTCAGTGATGCTCGGGTGAGTGATGCAACCTGTGGCGACACACGGGAAGAGAAGATTAAGATTACTTCAAAGTGGGTGATGCTACTCCCTACAAACAGTGAATTAACGAGACTGTCTCCACTATCGCTGCTGAGAGAGAAAAGGCGACTTAGAAAACAGCCGTTAGAACAACCGGAATTTTAACCTACAGCTCTAACCTGAACCACGTATGCACCAAGTGGGTGTGTTAACAAAGCCTTCCGGCAGCAAACGTGGTGGTGGGTTACCATCACCATCTTCTCCATAGACTTGAAGTTTGTGTACAGGAAACTTCTGTGTATAAAACTTCTGTTCCCTCTGTCTTATTATTAAATCCAGTGGATATTACTTTCAGGTGAAAATATTTGTTTGTGCAAAACTCTCATGACTTTGACAATACTTTCCCTTGGCGAGTTAAGGTAAATACCAAATTCTAAAAGAAAGTGAGGTAATTACCATATTGAAAGCAGACACGATTATTTCTTTATTGTATCTTTGCCTGTGACAGGACCTCTGTCAGTTTTTAATTAATTCCACTTAACATTTAAGCATCCTATATATCTATAAACAGGAGTTTAATTCAAAGTTTGCGTTTATTAGCGAGATAGTTGTGTGTATTATTGTAGTGCCTAGCTGGCATTCAGCCCAGGTCGGACTTTTATCTCTATCGTATCTGCCGAAAGGTTTGGACTGGTTTCCACAAAAGCAGATATTTTACCAATTAGGAAGAACTGCACCCAAACCTACCCTCCAGCCTATTACCAACATTTTGAGACGAAATGACCGCGCGCAGAAGTCACGAGGCATGAACCACAGCCACAGATCTAGCGCACCGACGCGGAACAGGACAGGCGTGGGTTTGCCCGGGGGCCAGCCGCGGTGCGGAGATTCAGTTCCCACAGCCAAGGGGAACTGCAGGTATGGAAAGTGTAGAGAACCGATTTTGAGGTGATTAATACCAGTTGTGCCTTTTTGTTGTCATAGGTAGAGAGACAAATATATATTTAAAGTTTCACGATAAACTGAAGGCCAAAGAAATTGCACAGCTAACTTTGTCTATCGTCACATTTGGGCAGATTAAAACCAAAATAAAGAGAAAGAAACCCCTTTGTATTAATAAAATGGTAACACAGAATTTCAGATAAGCCACTGTAGTGGGATTTTGATGAAATTAATTCATTTGGAACTTGTTTTAACATTGTTAAGAGCAAATTTCATAGGATAATCCAGTTTAACGTGCCAGAAGACTTCACCACACTTTCCATGTTGCATACACTGTAAGTGTTCATGATTCAAAATAAAGCGTGCAGTAATACCAGACGGTGCTGCTTTCACAGTTCAAAAATAACTTAAATATCCACTTAAGTGCAATACTGCCTTCGAGAAGAAATCAAGCTTTCAAAGGGTATGCGGCAGATTATTTTATTGTGGAGCGAATTTATTAGTAGTATTCTAATGTCTTTACGTTATTGGGATGTTTTCAAAAGAATGGCCCTCATCTTACACAGCTATAACAAACCCCAAAGTTTAATTTTCGCCTTCCTACCATCTTCCAAGGAGCTTTCTGTATATACTTTCTATGTATTGCATTAGAAATTGGGTGCATTAATTCCTTGGGCTACTGTCACACTAAAAGTGGTTTTGAAGCAACTGTTCAAAATACACCGGTATTTTTTCGAATTAACTAGTATTTTTATGCATAAGGTGGGATGGGAGGAGGAGGGAAGGAGAGTTCACACATATCAAGAGTGGCTGGTTTGCAAACATGTGAAAGCCCTTAAATCCTATTTCTTGAAAGGCGTGGTAGCCAACATACCAGCTGGTTGGAGCGCTGCCTAGAATGGTTATTTCTTAATGAATTTTTAAGTGGAAGCTCTAAAAGACTCAGAACTCATACAGAGTGCAGTGAATTTGGGGTTTTGTCCAATGCCTATCAGAGTGCATCAGCACAAGCCCTTAGAGCAGGCAATGAGTAGCACAGCTACTAACCGCCTGGCTATTTCCCCACCACCGCCCCACTGAATATGGTTTCCATACCTAAAAACCTATTAGATCACTGTATTCTTTGAAGACGTATTTCATATATGTTTTGTTAACCTAAATATATTGTTGCCTCGCACAAAACAATTTTGCTCTTTAGTATACCAGCTTCCATTATTCCCTAAAGAAATGGCTTTAGTTTGATGAACGGATGCAACATGGCATGTAAATCAGTGAACCATGCAGACTCAGAAAAGAATCCCCAAACTTCACCCTCTTTGCCTTCTTTCATTTGCTGGCTGGTAAGAAAAGGCCATATTATTCCCTCAGAAAAAACAAAAACCACCAAACAAAAAAGACCCCACCAAGACCCAAACCAGTTAATTATTTATTTTCATTTGTTACTCAGCTGCACATTGATAAAGGTCCACAGAGTTTGAGGAAAACTGACTTCCTGCCAGTTTGCCATGGATGTTAAGAACCATCTGCTTCCGAAATGAATTTTCCTTTCCCTCTTTAATAATTAACTTCTGGTGATCAAACACAACCTTCAGTCTGGTCTATATAGGAAAAAAAGAAAAAAGTGCACTCATCCATAAAAGAAGAACTAACACTGAGAATTTTTCTTTGCAATTCGGTGCTGTGATCAGACTAATACAGAGCTGGACCATCAGACAAGGAAAATCCTCCTTGTATATGCAATGTCGTGTGACATGGATTAACATGAATTCCAGATATAAGATCACGTTCGCCAAAAGGCAGGCTTGAGTTTATATCTACGATAGTCCATAATCAAGACTGTGAGGAAAACCACGGATCTCTAGATGTGTTTCACAGGGGATCAGCCCCCATTGCGGAGGGATCTCAACTGCAGAAATAGCTCCGTAAATCTTTATTGGCTCCTCGTTCACCTGTAACCTTTTGCTCTCAGGACATCGCTGATGAGATAGACGTCTGCATTATACGGGCATCTGATTTGCTCTGTCTGCCCTGAGGATGTCAGAGATTAAGCAGCCCCTGGAATTTTAAATAATTGTCTTTCCGGGTCAAGATCAAGGTGCACGAGTAGGGGAAATGAAACCTGGCTGCTCTGTAGCTAAGTGGAGCATTAAAAGGAAGGCTAAAGGATCGGGAAATCCCAGAGCTGCAAATAGCTGGAGGCTGGAAAAGCCCGTGACTCTGCAGTGACAGACTTCTTTTTTTTTTAATTTTTTATTAATGCCCTGAAGCCCTCATCTGTATTTTCCTGCAAATAGACTCTCTTCTTTTGCCTGCTCAAGCAGACAGGGGTTAAGTCTTTCCATAAAAGCCAAGCATAATTATAAAAAAATTAGTTGAGGAGCCAACATACATCACATGTTTTCTGTTGCAAAAATTGTCAGTAAGGAATCAGGGTGACTGAATAGCCACAAGCATTGAATGCATTAAACTGTTCCTACACAGAAGAGCTGCCAGGGTCATCATTAGGTTCTTTACCTTTGCCATTCATAATTAGAGAGATTAACATGTTTTACTATTGCCTTACAAAATATACTCAAAGTTGTTATATCTTTTCCAAAGAGACAAATATAAATACACACATGAACGTGTCCATACACACGGGGTGCAGGAAGTGGTCAGAAAGTGTTTTCAATGGAAAACTTTAATTTCTGATCAAAACCAAACAAAATGAGAATTGAAGTCATAATGCTTCAGGGTCAAGCACAAGAATAAGTTGTAGCTGAAAGCTTTTCACAGAATCACAGAAACACTAGGTTGGAAAGGACCTTCAAGATCATCAAGTCCAACCGTTAATCCAGTGCCACCATGTCCCCTAGACCATGTCCTGAAGCACCACATCCACATGTTTCTTGAACACTTCCAGAGATGGCGACTCCACCACCTCCCTGGGCAGCCTGTGCCAATGCCTGACCACCCTCTCAGTGAAGAAATTTTTCCTAATATCCAATCTAAACCTCCCCTGGCGCAACTTGAGGCCATTTCCTCTTGTCCTATCGCTAGTTACTTGGGAGAAGAGACCAACACCCTCGTCGCCACAACCCCCTTTCAGGTAGTTGTAGAGAGCGATGAGGGCTCCCCTCAGCCTCCTCTTCTCCAGACTGAACACCCCCAGTTCCCTCAGCCGCTCCTCATAAGACTTTCTTCATAAGACTTTTGCTTGCTTGTTTCATACTGGGTGAAAAATTTACATTCCAATTTCCAGTGAACACCACAGAAGTAATCACCTGAATTCAACTTCCCATTAGAGTTTTCCTTGCAGAACCGGTGCTTTCTCTGCCCAGCGGTTGCGCTGAGCGTGCGCAGGGCACACACGGGTCCCTCTTCTCACTGAGCATCTCTGTGCCCCTCGGGGTGAACCAGGAGGTTCATCAGCAGGAGCATCTTCCCCCACCCACAGGCAGAGCAATTCACAGCTCAGCTGCCTGGCTGAGAATGACTGAGCCTAATTTCTGAACCATTTGCAGATCGTGCACTTGAAGAGGTGTATGAACAAGCTCAAATGAGGATTGACTTACAACTGGCAAGAAATAATAGCTGAAACAGACCTCTACAACATTCGGTAGCCGCTATGTGCTATTGGAGAGATGCTTCCACCCTTGTTTATCACTTTTAGTTGACATTGTCAGTTCTCAATTCGAAGACCTGGTACCAACATACATTTGTTTGTCATTCTGAGAGCAAAACCTTTACTCGCATTTGCAAGACAGCCAGAATAATCCATCAAGCATTAGGTATGCTGAAAGGCGACTCATTTTGAGACAGTTTTCCACTGATGAACACCTTTATACAACACTTTCTCTCGCCCAGTATCTGAACCACTTGAAGAGTGCTGTACCAAGAATTTACAGACAAATTCCTGACGCAGTTCGGTACAATATACCTTTGTTGCACATAATATAATTCACAGAAATTATTTCTCACCGTGATTTACAAAATTGTATAATGCAGTTATAGAGTTAAAATAATGGCAGAGTAAAAAAGAAATTAGAACCTCTAACCACTGTAGAAGAAATATGTTTTCAAATGCGATTTGCAAATAGACGGTGAACCGAGGAGGCGGAGAGGCTAGAGGATACTTTTGTAGGAGCAATAGCCAGGGAATGAAAAGCGGGGCATTAGCCGAGGCATTGCGCTCCTTTACTGCCAGTGGCATAGGCCGGCTTCACCCACTGACCTGCGCTTCGCTGTTGGATCCTCGGTAAAGTTATTAGTACCAGACTTCATGCACCTTTTTTTTCTACTCACCACAGGCATCCAGCCTGATTTCCTTATGCTGGTCGACGGGATTACTAGCCCGAGTACCGCAGTGATGTGTTGCAATACAAGTGACTCCTGCCAACAGCAGCATCTGACAGCGGTAGAGGTTACACCTGAAAGGTTGGCTCAACATGCACCTCACCTGCTTGCCCGTGCCTTCTGGCCTGCACGCTTACCCTGTGTGCCCGTGCCCCTGGGCTTTCCAGTAGGTATTTTTCACTTAGGTAATTATTAGAGGTTTTCTTCATGCACAGGAATGCGCTTTGAATTACACTTAGACTTTACCCACACTTCCAAATTCACACTGAGAAACTTGAAATCGTGTATGGTAATTGCATATTAAAGAGAGGAAGACGGGCAATGACAAACTCAAATATCATAGGTACCAGAGCCTTAATGACGGTGATAAAAGGAGTAATACAGATAGCAAAATTAATTTCAGTAAACCACATGTGCTTTACAGAATAACTTGACTGGAGATGCAGCAAAGGCCAGGCTGACAGAACGCATTTCAGTTCCAGGGGAAGCGTACTGAACATCGTTGGACAAAAGCAGACTAAGTGTACGACTTTGTATCGCTAGCTACGTTAACAATAAATATTCGTTCATTCAGAGAGTAGAAAGTACTAGGAATAATCGTGCCATTTTCAGACTGCAAAATACTTCCTAGCTGCATTCATCAAGGCTACTTAGAAGTCACTTTTATAATATATAATA
>NW_010517284.1:0-4826 GCF_000687285.1 Phaethon lepturus
TCGAGCCATGCAGGGTGATCCCAACAGTCAAACATATACAGCAAGATAGATGTGACATGGCATAGCTTCCATAAACATATTCCCATAAACTACGGAGTAGCCTTAACACACCAGGCAGCAAGGTCTAGATGAAAATACTGTATCATGGCTTTCAGTCTGGTTGGGAACCTACTTGGAGAGTTATTCTGAATAAATCTATGCCATTATGAAAATGGAAGGTACATACAATGGGATTCTGTAAGGGTTGCTCTGACCCTGCTACCATTTAGTGTTTTTGTTAATGGCCAGCTGTTAATACAGGGTACAAAGAGCCAGGAAGGGTCTACTGGTGTGTTAGCTGAAAGGTTTTGAAATTACATGACATGCACAAATTGGAGAAATAGTCTGAAAAAGATAAATTAGAATAATATGAGATAAGCAATATATCCTTCTTCTATGCAATATGAGTAAACTTCACTCCGAGGGAGACTTGGACCAACTGAAAACATTTCAGTAAGACACAACTCCTAGGCATCCAAAATATATTTCCTACCGAAAAAACAAAGATTCAAGATTTTTTAGACTAAAGAAGAAATGGTGGAGGAGATGTATGTGAAAGGGGTCTCAACTTTGTAAGAGAAATAGTAGAATTTTGTTGCAGCAATGAAGATTCAGACCAGGTGTTAGGAAAAAATTTGTAACTAGAAAGAGGGCCAACCTCTGCATAGATTCTCTGGGGAGATTAACAAGGCTTTATCTGTGCAAGTCTTCACAGCTATGGTAGACAAGTAAATGTCAGGAAATATATTGGTATGGCTGATCTCACCTTGCCTCTATGAATGAACCAAATGACATCTTCTAGGAATCCTTCTATCTTAACATTGCTAGAACATGACAGCAAATTAGCTTTCACACATAATTCAAGAATGGTTCGTTATTAAAAAAAACGTAGTTAAAATTAGAGTAAATACAAAGGCATAGAGAGCTATATTAACCTTTTTGTTTCTTTGCTTTCACTCCTGTATTGGGTTTGCGTGGCAAGGCTTTGGTAGCGGGAGGGCTACAGGGGTGGCTTTTCTGTGAGAAGCTGCTAGAAGCTTCCCCTGTGTTCGATAGAGCCAGTTCCAGCCGGCTCCAAGATGAGCCCGCTGTTGGACAAGGCCGAGTGAATCAGCGATGGTGGTAGCGCCTCTGTGATAACATATTCAAGAAGGGGAAAAAGTTGCTGCACAACTGCAGCCAGAAGAGAGGAGTGAGAACATGTGAGAGAAACAACTCTGCAAAGGTCAGTGAAGAAGGAGGGGGAGGAGGTGCTCCAGGCACTGGAGTAGAGAGTCACCTGCAGCCTGTGGTGAAGACCATGGTGAAGCAGGCTCTCTCCCTACAGCCCACAGAGGTCCATGGCGGAGCAGATATCCAGCGGCAGCCCACCCAAAGGAGTCTGTGACTCTGTGGAGAGCCTGCGCTGGAGCAGGTTTGCTGGCAAGACTTGTGACCCCGCGGGGGACTCATGCTGGAGCAGTCTGTTCCTGAAGGACTGCACCCTGTGGAGAGAACCCAGGCTGGAGCAGTTCATGAACTGCAGTCTGTGGGAAGGACCCACGTTGGAGAAGTTTGTGGAGGACCGTCTCCTGTGGAAGGGCCCCCACGCTGGAGCAGGGGAAGAGAGCAAGGAGGAAGGAGCGTCAGAGACAACACATAATGAACTGACTGCTACCCCCATTCCCCATCCCACTGTGCCGCTCGGGGAGAGGAGGTAGAGAAACCAGGACTGAAGTTGAGCCTGGGAAGAAGGGAGGAGTAGGGGGAAGGTGTTTTAAGATTTGGTTTTATTTCTCATTACCCTACTCTGACTTTTGATTGGCAATAATTTATGTTAATTTCCCCAAGTCGAGTCTGTTTTGCCTGTGATAGTAATTGGTGAGTGATCTCCCTGTCCTTATCTCGACCCATGAGCCTTTTGTCATATTTTCTCCCCCTGTCCATTTGAGGAGGGGGAATGATAGAGCAGCTTGGTGGGCACCTGGCATCCAATCAGTGTCAACCCACCGCAACTTGGAATAAATAAATTCTGTAAATAGGAATGAGCCTTTCTCTTTCTCATAATAGGTAAGGTATGCCTTTGTGCAGAAAAATAAGTTTAAGTATTCCTAAATGTTATATGTTTATTTAAGGATAACTTAATTAAGGTTCCTCTTTATTTGGCTGAGTTCAACCAGTTGTGCTTCAAGACTACCAAATTTGTTCTGCAGGAAAGAAAAGTGATCATATGGCTAGTTTATGCCTTCCTACAAGGTGTAGAGGTGAGCTAGGTCCTAACTGCTGAACAGTCATAAAACCAAATTGACTTTTAGACTTAGATTAATTTTGCCTCTACCCTGAAAAAGAGCTGGGTGTCCCTATGAAAAAATGAGTGCATATCACTCAGGCAGCAGCTGAGCCTTGAGGATTTGTACGCTCCTAGCTTGTTCAATCTAACCAAAAATAAATGAGACTTCTCTTATTGACACTGCATAAAAGGTTAAAGACACTCCTAGAATATATCAGTGTGGAAATATCAAGGCAGTATTAGCTATGGATATGAAGCTATGTTTGTCTTTGGTGTCTACTTGTCATCGTCAAACTGCAAAAAGGATACTCACAAGCTTCAAACATTTCAGGAACAGCAACAAAAATTATCTAAGGTGTTAAAATTAGTCTTTCAGTAACACTAAAGAAATTTAGTCTAGTCATCAAAAGGAAACTAATCGGGTGATTTTGTCATTCCCTTGTGGAAAAGAATTTCTTTTCAAAAGAAAAGGATTAATGGAAACTGAAGTTAGATTAATTCGTAATAGAAATAAGGTGCGCTTTTTTTTAACAATGAGGATAGTGAATAATTAAAATAGCCTGTCTAGGAATGCTGGATTTTCAGTCATTCAAGGTCTTTAAATCAAGATTGGCTAATTTTTATTTTAAGTATGCAATTATTCACATGGAAGTTACAGGTTTCACAAAGAAATTACAGCACAATGCCCTTTGCCAGTCCTGTGAAGGACAGGCTATATAAATGGATTTAGTCTTTTCTGTTTTCAAATCAACTGTTCTATTCTAACTCATTTATTTGCACCAGTCTTCACCAAAGAAACATGGAGAAACATGTATCTCCAATCCATATTTTTTGTTTGACCAAAATACTAGCATTGAAAGATGAAGATGTCAAAGTAAGAGAAAGTGTGGTGAATTAACAAAGCAAAGAACTAACAATTTACTTGACTGGATGGTGCAAGTGGCTTTCCAGGTGACCTCTATGACTTAAAACTCACTTTTCCGTATATTAGTGTACTATGTTACCATGGGCCCACCGACTCTTCCTCTCCCACAGTTCCTTTATCTTAATTGAGCTTAAAAGATTTGTAATGCTATCATTTGCTATTAATTAAACTCTCATGTCATTTGCTATTAATTATATAATCTTAGACCAAAAGCTAATCACTGAAACAGTGACTAGTCAAAAGGGTACCCAACTTGTCACTGACTGTAATACCAGGAATAAAACACAGGTTTGGTTATTCCCAAATTAGGTTCCCTCCAACCTTCAAAGCTGTAGGTATAAGTCAAAGTACTCTTTATTGCATCCTCTGGATTCAGACAAAAGAACACAAGAAAGAAAATTAGTTATCAAACTTCTACTTAACACAAGTGCTAAGTTTAACTCTGTGAACTAAACAGCATTTTAAAATGCATAAAAAATATGAAGGAATAGATATATTATCCATCAAGGGCTTCTAATGCCATAGCAGCTAGTGATTCAAACTTGTAATCAGAATATTCACCTACAGGAAATCACAAATATCTCATATCTACTTATCACTCCAGCATTATAATGTATCCTCAAACACTTTAATCTTTAATAGGATAGCAATCTTCAAAGAACCAAGGTACAGTTTATAAAAATTAGCCCTACATAATTCCTACAATAGTTTCATAAGATTTTTAAATTACGTAATTCTGAACAGGAAATGCAGCAGCAATACTTGATCTGAGATATTAAACAGGTGATAAGCATACTTCATATGATTCCAGCCCATTAGAAAGCTGTAACTGAAGTGACTAGAGGTAGTTTCAAGTATGTGAAAAATTAAGAGAGAGATGCTCTGCAAAGCAATATAACAAGTTTCATAGTATGATTAGAAAGTCCATGAAGTGATTTGAGTTAGTATGTGGTGATTTTTCTACTACTTCAATGACTAATATTTGCTTCTGTCCATGAAGCTGCTGTCCAGGATATATTTTGCTACTTCCCCTGCCTTCATGGAAGCATCTCATAGTATTGTATTTTTACACTTCTCATTTTCTTCAATTAGAGGCATTTTTGTCATTTTACTACTGATAATTATACCAATATAGAAGCTCTTACTTTTACATAATTACTTGAACATTACTATAACATACATAAGGAATCATGAAACTAGAGTTACAAAAAGAGTTATTTATACTAAAGTAAGTAATTCCAAATGACATACTCAACTGCATTGTTTAGTCACCTGTGAAGCTCAAGAAGCAGAAGAAATGTGTTTCTACACTATAGCTGATCATTTACAGTCCATGCTGTATGCAACATATAAAAATGTACCTGCACCAATATCCCACTCCAAATGGAACACTATTTTATTCTAAAATATTACTAAAATTGACACATTCTGTAAACTGATTCACACAGAAATGGCCACAGAGTTCCTTGGTAATGTACAACATACATTTGTCATTCTTACAGTTGCTTTGAAGATTTTAATAACAGCCTGACTCTCTCTGTAAAGGAGAGTGTGTAAATGACTGTGCTGGTTTTGGCTGGGTGTCCTGGTTTC
>NW_010517285.1:0-1556 GCF_000687285.1 Phaethon lepturus
TCCTCTGCCTCCACCGCCCCAGCGCTGCAGCTCGCTCCCCCCACTCGGCCCAGGAACGTGCCCTCTGCGCTCCCGGCACAAGGGCCGGGGCAGCGCGTCCCCGCGGAGGGGCCAGCTCCACCGGCGGGGGCCAGGCAGAGCGGCTCAGCAGCCCTGCAGAACACGCGCAGCGTGCAGCAATTAGAGCTTCGTTAGATAAAGCCAAAGTTACACAACAGGCGGAAAGGTCCTCCTGGTTTCTGTAACTATTATGTCCTAGAAAAACCGCATTAATTTATCTCCAGCAGGCAGGGGCCGCACCCAACAGCAAGCACTGGACTGCCGTGCCTGGTACAACAGCCTTCGGAGCAGACATGCTCAAGGGGGTCTGCAAGGTGCACCGCTGTGCAGCGACAAGCCAGCCGGGGTCCTGTGTCGTGGAACCGGCGGGACGAAGCCCCCCAGCAGGCTGGCACAGAGAGCGAGGCTGCCAGAGCTGGGAGGGGGACACTTGGTGGGGCGTCCGCAGCTGCAGGGGTAGGCAGGGTGGTCATGGGTGTCAGGAGGAAATCAGCAGCACAATGAGCAAAATCCTCCTTCATTTATGTAGGCTATCCAAGGGTAACACCAGCAAACTGGCTTAATTAAAAAATGTCTGTTCTTCCACTCTGTCCCTCATGGCAGCGAAGAAACCCTGATCTTCTAAGGCAATTTGAAATGGAGAGGGATGTGCAGTTGCTAATAGCAAATTAGGGGAAAGTCTTCCACTTTGGAAGCAATTAACAATCTAGAAAGTATTTACATATGTGAATTTGATGACTGGGTCACGTTTCCAGTCACCAATTCGCTACGGGACATTTTTCTGCCTGCCTGGGGTCGGGCAGCGCCTCTGGCAGCGCTGCCCCAGCAAACAGACGAAGCCCCTCGCCCGCAGCCCCTCCTGGCTGCCACGCACCCCAGTGCCCATGGGACACCGCCGTGGGGTGCAGCACCATAGCCCCCACCCTGCCCTGAGCCCACGGCAGGGCCAGGATCCTCATGGCTCCTCCATCCCTGGGAAGGACCACGGGGATTTCAGCACAGCTGGCGCCGCAGACGGGGAGGAGGTGGGGGACTGCCATTCTGGGTTGGGGGGGCTTGCTTTCTTGATCATGTTTTTGCCTGTTACTTCTGATGCTGCAGGTTACTGTGCCTGCACTTGGCTTTGGTGCCAACTGTTCCCACGGAAACAGAACATGCTCTGGATTCGCCTTGACCCATTCTAAGGTACTTTATTAGCTTTAATGAACTGCATTTTTAATAGAAGCCTACACTGGATTTTTGAAATATATGTGCTTCAAATTCCATGTTTTTCATTACAAATGACATGGGAACATAAGATACATAATTACATTTGCATGACTAATGCACCGTCTTTAAAAATATATATATATAAAGCTGTAAAATATAATTACAATTTTTCTTTGAGAAAAGTCCAGTGTGAAAGGAAAAAAACACCTCTTCCCAAGTGCCCAGGTGCTGAGTGTATTCACATTCACCAGGAGATCTTTGCTCCAAGACAAAGTGTCGGGACCGTG
>NW_010517286.1:0-50823 GCF_000687285.1 Phaethon lepturus
CACTGCCGGGAAGGTGGGGGTCCTCAGCCGCGCGCTAACCAAGGTGACCGACCCACGGCTTTTCCTCTGGTCCAACACCCACGATAAATCAATGGTGAAGGTTTGGCAATGCAGCTCTTCAACGCCTCGGCCCCAGTGCTGGACAAGGGAGCGCGCCTGCGGCCCCGAGCCGGCTAGCAGGGTGTCCCCACTGGCTGGGGGGCCCCGGAGCTTTTTTCGAAAAAAAACCTTGACAGATGGAGAGGCCCCGTCAGCGTAAGGGGTGAGGGAAAGAAGAGAAGGCAAGCCCCTTCTGAAGGTGGTGTGGAAGTTTCTCAACATTTTCAAAATCGCAGCGGGGGTTCGGGGTTTCGTTGTAGTTGGGTCTCTCTGGGGCATTCAGCTTTGTGGTGTCACCTTCCCCTTGCCACCTTCAAGGAGGGTTGGCAAATACTTCAGGAAGGTGGAAGTCCTGTGAGGAATCAGATACCTCTATCTGATCCTCAGAGGAGCAGTGGCCAGCAGAGAAGTGGTGGACAGCCTTCCTCACTCAAAGACTTCCGTACTAAAATGTTCCTACTCCAAGAGCCATTCCATGTATTTTGGAGAGTCAACAGGAGGTGAGCTCTGAAAATCCTTGACTGGCAGGTGACAGGCTGTGGGGTGGGGTTGGTGTGGGAGAGCCCCTGGCTCCTGAGGTGATGCGCCAAAGTCAGCCCCAGCTGTTGCTGGAGGGTTTTTCCTTCCTGCAGCTGGAGTTTGCCTTCACCTAGCAGGTCTTAAGCCGGTACAGGCTCCTTTATAGGCACATGGGAGCAAACTCCAATGCTTACGAGGGCGCAAACCTGCCTTCATCCTGTAGACAAGTTAAAATGCCATGGGCATGGTGTCCTGGGGTTGTTCATCCTGGAGAAGAGAAGGCTCTGTGGTGACCTTATTGCGGCCTTTCAGAACTTAAAGGGAGCTTATAAGGAAGATGGGGACAGACTTTTTAGCAGGACCTGTTGCAATAGGACAAGGGGTAATGGTTTTAAACTAAAACAGGATAGATTAGGCTAGAGATAAGGAAGAAATTTTTCACAGAGGGGGTGGTGAAACACTGGACCAGGTTTCCCAGAGAGGTGACAGATGCCCCATCCCTGGAAACATTCCAGGTCAGGTTGGATGGGGCTCTGAGCAACCCGCTCTAGTTGAAGATGTCCCTGCTCAGTGCAGGGGAGTTGGACTAGATGGCTTTTGAAGGTCCCTTACAACCCAAACTATTTTATGACGGAGCAGAGCAGTGCAAAGCAGGAGAGGACAATAAACTGAGAAGAGGGGAGCAGGAGTTGTTTGTGATTGCCTAAGTGTGTCTTTGAACAAACAGCACCAAATCTTCATCATCCTAAGGAAGATCTAATCATCTCCAGATGGACCAGTGGTTAGCCCATCGGACAGCTTCAAACCGTGTCCGCGATGGGGAATATTCAGTCACCAACCAACCAGACTGAAGTTGGACTGAAGTAGAAACTCTCACGTAGATGGAGGGGCCTCATGCCAGCTGCCTTGTTTGACTTGTTTGCCTGCTCTGAGCTGGATTACCCGCCAGTTTAGACATAGCCTGTGTATATGCTTATGTGTAAGCTGTAGAAGATCTGCCTAGTAGGTCCCTTTCTTTGAAGCAACTCTCATGGCTTTTGAAGACAAGGCTGGATATATTTCAAAGCGTTAATTCAATATTAAATTCTGTCTTCCTGAGGCTGTATTTGGTTTTAGATAACTGTATTGCCAGTAACTAATTTCTTTCTGATAGGTCTAGATTTTACTGGGAGTGAGGTCATTCCTCCCTGCCATGGGTCTGACAACAACTTATAGCTGAAATCATGGAAGAATATTGTTTACAGCTCTGTATTTTTATGTATTTTCCCGGTAAAGTATCCCTATTTTGTTTCAGTTTAGAGGGACTATTTTTTGGGGGGGAAAAAAACCTTTAGTGCTGTTCCTGAGTCAGAGAAAAGTAAAAGAGAAGCCCCAAAGCCACTTGTAAATAATATGATTTTAACTTGCCATTTGAAGTTTTCAGGTGAGCTGATGTTAGAGCACTACCTCCTTTCATTCCTGGCAAAAACAAGCCACCACAAAATTAAAGCTTCCTGAATCAAAACATTTGGACACTGAGCATGTGGCTCACAGTGCTAACTATAAAGCATACATAGTGATTAATTACTTTGTCACAAAATTCTGTTCAGTCCTGGAAATACTGAGACACCCGAGTAGTTTAATGGAGTGTAAGAGAAGCATATCTATTTGAGGGTTTGTTATGTGTTCACAAGGTAGTTGATACTTTTTAACTCCAGTAGATAACGAGTCAGGCCCCTTACATCTGTAATTAATTTCCACCTGATCGGCCACTTGAGAGGTCTGATTAACTTTTTATCTTCCTGCTCCCTAAAGCAATAGTACAGTTTTACTTTAAGAGTAGACATGTCCTGGAATGTCCTGGGAAAATATTAACCTAACTGATGCTCTCTTGAGTCCTGTCTATTAAAATCATTAAAAATGTAAAAAACTGTTAGGCTGTGTTTTAAGGTTTGTCTGTCTGCTTCCCATTCATGTCTTCTGTTTATGGGATGAATATAGTTCTTGTGTGCTTCTCTTTCAGCCCAGGTCATATTTGCTCCTCGAATTCATTACAGAAACAAAATTGTGTTCGGAGCCAAAGAACAAGGATGGTTTCTCACAACTTGAAGTCAGTAGTTTGCTCAGCTGATGAGCTGAGGATATAGGTCATTTTAGCTGTCTTGGGCAAAAAGCAGTGATTAGTAATCATTTCCTTTCTAGCATGTTTTCTGTTACACTGCATTTCTTACTCATACACCAAACACTGTCTGTTTGTTTAACGGAATAAAAAAGATACAGAGAGGACAGTAGGAAATAATTAGACATAATCTCTCTGCTTTTGATAGAATAATGATCTGGTCCAGGAGTATCTCGAATGGAGGCATCGCACTGGAGAAGTCCATATGAACCAAGTGCAGTGCTGTAATGTGTTACAGTGTAAATGATGAAACATCTCGGAAACTCCGGTGTGCCTGGTAAGGAAATGTGTCTGTAATTACTGCTTAAGCAACAGCGTCAAGGTCTGAAGGTGTCCGCACGAGCAGATCGTATCAGGGCACCGCACCTTAGCTCTGCTCATGCAGTCAGAAATCCAACATGCAGATCAGCACGTGAGCTTTAACGTATTAGAGTCACAGTCCTTTCCTGAACTTAAAGCAGGTCCCTCACCACAACTACACAATGGGAATCTTGAGGGGACCCTGCTGTAGTATTGCCTTGCTTCAGAAAGATGCCTGTATTTCCTTGTTGAGGCTACTGCTAATTACCTACTAAAGAAACTGGGTCTTGGTTGTTTTGTTTTTTTTTTTTTTTTAATCATTGTGCTTGGTCTTTCCATCCCCAGTGGCTATTTAGCTGTCACCTCTGCTTTTTTGAGCGACTGTCTCTCTTTCAAGCCTTATCTTCTAACTAAGATTTCCTCCCCCCCCCGACAGTCTAGCCATTGGGAAGCACTTATTGTATAGGAAATTCAAACTAGGGGATAACAAAATTTGTAAGCCAGTCATTCTATAAGAGGACAGGTGAATTGGATTTCCAAGCCAATAATTCTGGTCTCTGAATGGCCTTGGGCTGGGAGAGAGCAAATGACAGCTGTCTGCTACCTGGCAAAACAGAAGGACATCTCCACAGTCATATTCTGCCTTTATCTTGAGTTATTCCTCCCCCTGCAACAGCTGCCTCTTGCAGACATAACTTTTAAGTTGGAACTGAGTCTGATGCATATTTCCAGCTCTTTATACAATGCTAATTAAAACAATAAGATTGTAATTTGAAAATGTTGTCAGACTATGAATGTTACTGCAGGGATGCTCAGAATGTGGGTCTTTTGCACTTAGTGGAAAAATACTTATTCCTATTTAGTATTGAGGAATAAAAAGCAAAAAACATCTACCCAGTAATTTTTTTAGGGGACTGGCCAGACACAAAGCACAGTTTTGAGGAACCTTCATGACCCAGCTGAAGATCCTGTTCTACCCCTGGGACCCCGGTCCTGCAGAAAGCTTGTTCCTAGGAAAAATGTACGCTCAGCCTCTTCTTTTACTGCAGGGCAAAGGAGAGCTGTATGCAGAACATTTTCTCTTCCTAGGTGTAAACTAAGCCTATGTCACTGCGGTCACTGAGTTGTGCAGAAAGCCTTCATCTCAAAGGATGGGTGGAGCTCTCCTTGTCTTCCTCCTCGTGCATCAGCCTTAGGATCAAGGGGCACTATGCTCTTGGGCTGTGTGCCTGGCCATTGCTTCTAGGCTACTGCAGTCCGTAACTGGAAAGGCTACAGAAACGCTGCAGGAAAAGTCTGTATATTTATGTAATGTTTTATTCCATGGATGGGTACAGCTGAACTGAAAGATCAGAATACAGCCAAAGGAATCGGGGTTGTCAGTCAGACAAGTGTCCAACTAAACCAACTCCAATTTAGCTACAGCTCTGTGTGAAGAATAAAAATGGTCTTTACAGTCATCCTATGTCCCCTCCCTAAGGCCAGTCTGCTCCGGCCACAGCTGGCTTGTCAAGTTAGATGATAAGGATGGTGCCCTTGCAGGAAGCCCTTGGCTTTCTCTTTTGGCTAGCACGAGTGCACTGGCAGCTTCAGGCAAAACTGTTAACCAGCTCATGAAGCAGGAGAAGCTTCCTATTAATGCTTAACCGACTGAGATAAGAAGAACGTTGGTTTTCAGTGGCACGAGGAGACTCGAGTTGTTCAGAAGTGCCTGACTCATTTTTCAGGTGAGAATCAAAGCGCTGTCTCTGGTCACCTGAGGCAGAGGACCAGTCCAGAACATACCTTCTGCCACAGGGCATCCGGGAGTGTTGTTGGCTCTTTACCCCGCCGTCTTCCCAACCATGTCTGCTCCACCGCTCACTCCAGCTCACAGCCTGGGGTCATCCCAGCTGTACGCGCAGTTTGTGGTCCTGGACTTAATAGCCTGATTTGTCTTTTGGGCTTGTGTTCTGAGTCCAAAACTGTTTCTTCTTCTTCTGAGGCGACCTGGGGCGTGTGACTCTGCAGCAGCTCTGAAAGGAGGCAGCTGGTGGTAGCTGCTGGTCTCAAGCTGCAGGCTGCCGGCGGGGGTGCGAGGTGATGCCCGGCTGCGGCTGCGCTCGCTGCGGCGATGCTGTGCCATCTCGTTGCAGGTGAATCCCAACAGCTCCTTCCTCAGCGTCGGAGTTCCATAAACGTGAATACTGCGTGGCAGGAGGCTATCTGGACCAGGCTCTGCCTAAGTTAAGGATTTCTCTCTTTCAGGTGCTTGTAGTGTGGCATCTGCCGTCCCGAGGGACTTCGGCGCTTATGAACCCCGTATACTACAGAGGGGTTTGCATTGTCCTCACATCAAGCCTGAGGTTGGTTTCATGATCAGAGGTAGAGAAGCTTTCTCATCATCAAAGCAAACATATACAAATGTTGCATTTCCTCAGCATGGGAAAAATTAAGTCTTTAAACACAGGGTTTTTTGTGTTGTGTGTAGGGTTTTACCCCCCCAGTTGCTAAATTTCCGTTTATTTAATGGTTATAACATATGCGTTCAAACATCTTGAAAGAAATGCAAGTAATCATTTAAAATATTTTCCAAAACTTATTTCTAGTTAATAAATTAAAATGCGTTTATATTCTTAATAAGCTTAGGTTTGCCTGGAATTCATAACCTATTTTTATGTACATTTGGCATCTTTGCTCCAAGCATTAGGACTTATTAGGACTTTCTGCAGCCTGTTTCCTTCTCGCTGAAACATCTACATGTAATATCACTTGCTGTGCTATATGTGAAATGTAATAAGCACACAACCTTACCAATAACATAGAGTTGCAAAGGTCAGTCTTTATGGCTTTTTGTGTCATTAAAACAGTAATCAATGTGAGACTTTAGCTGTCTATGGAGATAATTGGTGTAGTTGAGCACCATTTAACTAAAACTTGTGGAAGGTAATGGTCAATTTGTGTTCCAAACTCTCATATTCTTTTATGGTGTTGAGCTCAGTAATTGGATTAACTGTTGAGAATATGTTTAAAAGTTTCAGAAATATGCATTTATGAGCTTGCAATACTTCATCCTCTCCAGTTTTCTTTAGAAGGGGGTCAGTCTATCTTAAATATGTGTCTTGCCAAATATCGCCTCTGTTATTGCAGCGATCCTAAAAATCGCCTCTGTACAGCACCTAAAGTAATGAGAAATCTAATGTATTTGTGAAAAGATAGTAATATGCAAATGCATAAGCATTATTTATTAGTGCTTGTATGACTGAAAATGCTATAGTAATTTGCATACCTAAAGCCAGTATGCCCAGAGTACTCTAGAACTAATAGTAGCAGTGAGTTTTAGCTTTAAAATGTACAGTACTGCTTTTTGACATCTTAAGACACTGCTGCCGTCTGGCCATCTGACTATAATATTTGATAAAATTTGTTTATTTTAGAGAAGGAAGATTTTGTTTCTAACTTCTTTTTACCCACTGCAAGCTTTTAAGAAATATTTGCTTTTTGGAATGAGCATTCTGTACTTTTATGGTAAGTATGTTATTCAAGAGGATACAAGGAAACGTTAAGATGCCAGGGCAGCAAATTTATGAAACTATACAAAAACACTTTTCAACACTTTCATTGCCCTTGCTGCCTGCCAGACCCAAAGTGCTTTAGAAATCCGAGTTGTTCTCATGATATATGCTGCAATAGCAGAAGTATGAAGGGAAAGAAATGCCCCTATTTTACAGATGGGGAAAACAGAGGGAAACGAATGGCTTGTGCACAGGGTAAACAGGAGGGCATGTATCCCGGTAAAAAAAGAAAAATAATTGGTTTAGAGACAGGGAGTCTAATCTGCCTAGTTACTTGATAAGTATTTAGAGAACAAGCAGAACTTTAAATCCAAGTATAGACTGTTATTTGTGTGTGGATAATGTCCTTATCCAAGGTCTCAGACATTTATTGTTCTTTTATAGATAAAGTTGTATCATTGTCTTCTTTTACAAAGACCTAAAACAAGAAAAAAAGGATGAGCTTCAACTGAAAGTTGAAAAAATTTTCTCCAAGGCCTGGGTGTTTTGGACTCTAAAAAAAAAGCAGCCTATGTAATTCATAGAAGAATGTAAGGTGCTCTCACAACCTAATTAGTATCTTACATGACTTTTCAAAATGCTTACCCAAAAAAATGGATTGGCCCTTGGTCATCTCTCTCTGTCCCTGCAAGATGTTCATCTCTTCTAACAAGGGTTGGATAGATACAGAATAATTGAAGGAAGTCTGTTCAATATTCATTCCCTGGTTAGAGAGACAAAGTCAATATTGGCCTATCCAAACAAAGGCACTTGGTGGATTGATGAAAAATACATGGTAAAAATCTAAAAGCAATTCAACTCCAGGAATACAAAAACTCTTTTGTAACTACCCAAAAAAGGCAGGATGGTCAGGTCCTCTGGAAAAGGAAGTAGTGATGGAAAGATGAAAGAGAATTCAATTTGCATGACCCTTTAATCGGCTAGTAGTCTCTCAGTGATAAATTTTGTTATTTTGATCAAATGCATTCCCACATATAAAGATGAGTTTAAGATTTAAAAAAATCTCAAATACTTTCTTGCACTTACATTCAAATCTGCTATTAGAGCACCTATAAGCCTGTTAAAGGAGTATATAAATTTCCTTTTATTTCACAAAGGTTGCTGAATACATAACTATTGGCATTTTTCGTTCTCACAGAATTTTTGCTGTCATTTTTTTTCTCTAGTTTCAAAACAGTATTATGCAGAGACAGAAGACACTAGGCACAGTACTGGCTGTCATTTGCATGTGGACATGAAATATCTTAGGTGGGATTCTCTCAAAATCCCTCCACTTTCCCTTCTGGAGAGTCCATTAACAGGATTCACATTCTTCCTAGGACATGGAAAACTAAATGTTTTGAGTTGGGTTATCAAACTTTTCAATTGTTTGCTTAATTTTTGGGTGCAGTACAATCAGTTTGCTAATCCCCTCAGACTCCAGATTTATACTTACTGTTCAAACCAGGTGTATTTGTATCTGGATATAGCCAAAGAATTGCTTATTGCATGCGGGTGGAATGAGACTCTATTAGCTAACCCACATTGTGCTAAGATAAGCCTGAAAAAAGAGCACGAGTCTTTTCTGCCTATAGGAATACAGATTAACATGTTGTTATCGTAAATTGCAAGAAAGGTGTGTCATATCCAATGGAATAAAACAGAATTGATCTACTCAGTTACTACTGAAAGTAAAAATTGTGTGCTGAATGGATGCCTTATTAAAACTGTCTCACAAGCGTGTTGTCTCAGTTGGTGATGAACCACAAGGAATTTGGTGTAGACAAGCTCCAGATCCACCGATGTATTCAGCAGTTGATCACCACATTTTCCGTTCTTTTCTAGAAAAAAGCCTTCCAGCAGTAAATAAATACTTTGAGAAGAACTGCATTAGACCTGGGGTGCTCTCGAACAAAGACTGTTTTGATGAATAAACCCCCGTAGCAGTAATCAGTCTCGCTCACATCCAAAACACGTCACAGTCACTGTTTAAAGTACCACAATATGACATAAACTCTGTGAATCAGAGCTCCTCCGACCAGAATTAACAAGGTTGAGCTGCCAAGGCCTAGTCTGCAAAAGGATGGTTGAAGTTGCCCTAGGCCCGCAGGTATGAGGGAGGAAGAAAGAGGGGGAGACCTGTTGTCCTGTTTTGGTCATGCACTGCTCTTTCTGCCATCTCAACAACTTTTAGCAGGCTGGACTGGGCTTCCACCCGTGAAAGTGAAGCACAGATTTTTCACCATCCTCCATCCAGCAGACATGCTATGGGTTGGTGGGAAAAGTGGCCGAAAGGAGGTAATAGAGAAACCACGTGTGTCGGAGCGGGCTTGGTGTGTTTGGGAAGCCCTCGTTATGGAAAGGGGCTGGGGTTGGCCCTGTCTTGCAGCTTGACAGCTGGATCAAACGTCCAGATACATCCCACGCTGTGACACCAGAGAGCTGCAGAGGGAGTAAGCACTCTGCTCGGGGTGCAGGGAACTGGGATCTGCTGGAAATGGTGCGGGGGAACAGGGAGGGAGTCAACGCAAGCCTCGCACTTGGAGCAGGACTCATTGGGTCAGTGGCAGCAACAGCAGGGGCCTAACCTCATCTTCTGCCTGTGCAGGTAGTGCTGTGCTTCCTTGCTTCTGCTTTAGAAGGTATTGGTGTAATGGGTCAGGAATTTATGGTGTGACACCTGGGTAAATCTTTGATTTTCCCCAAAGGGTATCTCCTTTACTGGGTGTAATGGAGTTGCTTCTCCGGGTCTGGAAGCTGAACCTGAGTACGTGATGAGGCTTAAGGCAGGAAACTTTGAAAGGCTGACAGGGCAGGGGAGCAGCAGCATCTCACAGGGATGTAAGGGAAGACAGTCATTTGTGGGCATCTGTCCAAGAACACAGGTGAAGGCATCTGCAGTGGGTCAGGCTTGCTTTGGTGGTGGGTAATGGCTTGGGACTTTGCTGTTTAAGATCATCCCTGCTGGGAAGAATAGATGTAAATTTGCTGAAGGAAGATGTGGTGCTTGCTATAGTCTGGAGTTTAAAATGGTAGTTTTGCTGGTCGTGGGAAGGTTTCCCTGTTTGTTAAAGGACAGGAAAAGACTCCATGTAAAAGGTTACCTGTTTTGAAATACAAATTCTGTGAGGATGACACCTGCCCTCGATCTCTGGATGAAAGAGCTGTACAGCTCTGTACAGCTGTACCGCGGCTGCTGTAAGGAACAGCCAGCAGTGAACGCAGCTAGGAAGGACGGCTGTTGATCAGTACAGGTAGCAGATGTCCCAAGCACCGCCATTTAGTGCCTGAATGAGGCACTCTTCCCAGATGGAGATTCTCTTCCCAGATGCAGTAGATGGTGGAATCCTCAAACCCAAATATCCATCAAAGGCAACAGATTTACCTCCCCTTCACCTGAGACCCACGGAGTCCAATCTCCCTTGGCATGGTCCCACCAGGAGGGGAAATGCCTTCCTAGCTACTCACCATGGATGGAGACAAAGTAGGTCAATATTTTTGCCAATGTACTATGAAAGATGTCAGCTTCATCTGCTGCTATTTTTTTCAGGTTTTTCCAAGTCTGTGTTTTCCCAATAAAATTTGGTTCCCTTGCAAACAGGAAACTATTTGTCATTTTTGAATGCCCAGACAATAAAATTCGGTTTATCGGATGCTATTACGATCCCCAAATGCCTAACTGCTGACTGTTGGAGAACTTGGAAGATATTCTGAGATTTTTCTCCTCTGGCAAAAATCAGTTAAAGGTGATCAGATGGCTTAAAGAGTGTCAGGCAAGGCCAAACGGATGGACTGGCAAACAGTAGAGTGGCAGACTGCCTCATGTGCTTAGGAAACACTTGTTCATGCTAAATATGACCTGTAACAACCGTGCCTTGAGCCTGAAAGTTTTATTGGTCCATAAAATGGGAAAAAAAGATAAAGTCTCTATTTTTTCATTTTCATCAGATATCTTATGTCTACTTATTAGATTATGCAACAGCCATTGGAAAATTCAGGTTGGGTTTTTATAAAGGTGTAATGGATCCCTGTGACCTATTAATGCAGATAAAGGACACATCCCTAAACCTATTAGTGCAAATAAAAGGCATGTATGAAAAAAACCCATGAACATTGTTAGGCTGACATGAACCCATGGGAATACAAAGTTAGAATCAGTGCTATTTGCCTAAAAGATTAATCTCCCTGTTAAGTTTAAGCATTGTTTGATTCACAGCGTGCCAACGGCCCAAACAATTTCTTTTAACTCAGGGCTTTGGTCGTGGAAGATGTTACAAATACCATCAGGTAGTTTGCCAGCCGCAGGTTCCTGCCGTGTGATCTTCCAGCTTTGGCTAGAACTCCCGGGGGTTCACGTATCCTTTGGGCAAAGCGACAAGGTACTGTTAACACCCACTGAACTGAGACTGCGTGAATAAAGCAGAGTCTTTAATGTTGTAGAGTGCTGTGCTTATGTAATTTGGCAAATTTCATTGACTTTTAATTATTTATATAGCTTCAGAACGTAAAGTGATTTGTTTTTACAAAAATAATTGCTTTTGTAGCATGAGAGCGACCACATCATTGTGCTGCTAGTGAGTCTCCGTGACAAATTCAGACCTGTCACCAACAAACCAGCAATTGCTGCTCGGTTCCGCTGGGGGGGTATCTTAGTTTTTATACTCACCTTATAAGTTTTAGCATGGAAAAATCACTCTTTTTGTCTTGCATTTTTATCATGCACTTTTGTAATGCATGCGCCATTTCAATTTTTCACCTAAGAGTTCCCATGTTCCAGTCACTTCTGTGTGTGTGAATTAGCATGAGTGGAGGAAAGCAATGCAGGGCTGTGAGATTCCTCTTACCCCCGTGTGTTAGTGTCCTGCTGCTGGTGGATTCTGTGGGATCAGTGGGAGACAGGATAAGCAGAGTGAGTGTTTCTTCTGGTGCTATTTTGCACAGATTTTCTAGGCTTTGAGCATTTCTCCTGGGCATGCAGATAAGGAATAACCAGACCAAGGGTGTTCTGCACTATGAAACAGCTGTTCCTTTCTGTGTTTGATAACGCTAATGTGACAAAAAATTCCCTGTGGTAGCTCTGTGCGGAGCTTCTAGGTTGATGAGAAACGGTTATGTGCAACGTTAAGCTTGGGGCTGGTCACTTGTTCATAGTGGGCAGATGTCCAGAATCTGCCTTTGGATTCTGGCTGATGATACAGTTCATTGCAGGCTGGTTTAGCTATTGTGAGGAAAATCCATAATTATGAAGTTTTGGTATTTGTGTGTGTATATAGGTAATTCTCAGACTTGCTTCTTGATTGTGGAACTTGCCTTTTGAGGACAGATCTAATATTAAACTTTTGAAATGATTGATCCTGATCTGTTTATGTACAGAACACATTATCACTGAGGTCATTGGAGATACAGGTGTACAAGTGCTCTGAAGAGACAGAGTTAAGATATATTTTCTGAGGTTTTGCTTCTTAGAGCCCCCCTTACCACCCTAACTAAATAATTATTCAGAAATGGATCCTTATCATTCTATCAAGCAGTACTTTTGTAAAAAACTAACATGTATTTAAGATTTCCTTTTCAAGAGCAAATCAATTGAAGATGATAACCAGTTCTCTGTTAACTGACCATAAATTCTTTGTTTTGTTTTGAGTGCAGAAGTGTTTACTAGCAGGTACCAAACCATTCCATCTGATGGAATTCCTGCTTCTTCCCAGATGTGTATGCAAAACTGGTTAGGTCATTTAGGGCCGTGAGATTTCATGACAGATTTTTAATTAATGCGCCATGTGAAACTTGACTAAACTTTTTTTGTATTTTCCGATAGGTCTGACAGTTCTAGTCCTACCTCAATTCATTGAACAAATCTTGGTATTTCTTCTTAACATTTCATTATCCCTCATGCACATCTAGACATCTCTGGAATGCAGGCGTAAACAAACAAAACCCAGAATATTTTATTTTTATTATTACATATGCATTGAATTGAATTCCTTCTGGTACTTCTGGTATGTAAGCAATAGCACAGGTTAACTGTGGCTTCTGTTCAGTTGTTAAATGACAAAATACAGATGAAGATATTTACACGTTTTCCCCTAAGGGATGCTTTTGCTTTATTAACATTAAGTTAAGGTTTGATTCTGTTGTGATCTGCAGTTACCTTGACTGTGTCAGTGTTTTTACAGCACAACCAGGTACAAACTTTTTTAAAATTAACTTCTCTTTTCATTATTAGATTTGTATCACATCTAGGACAAATTTATTTTGTTGAAGGATCACAGAAACACAGAATCACAGAATCATTAAGATTGGAAAAGACCTTTAAGATCATCAAGTCCAACCATCAACCCAACACCACCATGCCCACTAAACCATATCCTGAAGTGCCACGTCTATACGTTTTTTGAACACTTCCAGTGATGGTGACTCCATCACTGGATAAATATGTTTGTAATTCAGTTTGCTAATGTAGCATATGGGAAATTCAGTGATAGCTGTTTTCCCGCTTCAGTTGGTAGTAATCTTCCAATTTTGGTTGCAACTCTGGCTATGACTGGAGGCTAGACCTCTTGTGGCTGTCTGGACCAAAGATGGTAATCTTTCCAGGATATGGGTGAGCACATGAGGCGTGGTTCTTCTAGTCCATGAAATTGTTCATTCAACCAGGAAAACACCATGGGCTGTTAAAACTGCCGTGAGGACCTTTGACCTGGAGTTGTCCTTCAAGTGCTGTAGCTGTTCCAAATTTTTCTTCCATCTAGTTGTTGCTGGCAAAGCGTCAGAAAGCACTGCATTTTTCAGCCACTTTTGCAGTAAAGCAGGCAATGCTTTTTGTTTAAAGTTAGTGGAGTCCAGTGGATAGGACGCAGAGGGGCTCCCCCATGGCGGGGTCCTCTCTAGTTTCTGAAAATGGAGGTCCTTCTTCACAGTCACGATCAAAATTCATCACAAAACTGATGAGATGATAGTGGAAACTTGATCTGAGTAAGGTCTGTAACCATTTTGTACCATACAAAGAGGGTCTGTCGGTTCGGTTACCTGCTGTTTCTCAGGGCAAGCCTGTCAAGCTTACAGAACAAACAGGCATGGGACTTGGGGAAGAACATGCAATACCCATCTCGAGCTTAATACAGGTACGTACAATACAACTTCAGATACACAGCCAAGGGACTGAAGCACCTAAATTCAAGGTAGGTGGATGAGTACATTGCCAGTTTTATCTCAGCCTGGGGGCCATCCTGCACACAGTGGGCTTCAGCTGATCAGACATAATGTTCCTCCGCTGGCTGCAGTTTGTGCGGCAGCATTTTGGGTTTCTTATTTGACTTGTGAGGACAGGAGGCTGCCTGAGCACTTTTTCAGGGGGGTGCCCGTGTGGGAGCACCACTCCTTGACACCGCTTTATCAAAGGTAAACAATCTGAGATTTGATAGTTGCGGGACATGCTTTGTGAATATCAATTAATTGAATAAAGATTTAAATGTGAGGCTCATTTTTAATCTTTTGTGGATCGCTATTAATCCATCCTGTTTACACTTCGACACTGTAAGCAAAATCCGTTCTTATTAACCAATACACCAATTTGCTCTTTTACCTAGGAAGGGAGCAAGGTTTTGCTGCCTACGTGCTTTATGCATAGGGACACCGCCACTGGGATCCCACAAGCCTGCGTCGGGAGGCATCTGGGAGCTAGAGGAGCCTGGCAGTTAAGCAGATTAACAGTGATTTCTTTTCTTCAGTCTGGCAGCAGGTGTCTGTGACTGACTCTGTGCTTTGCGAGGTGATACATCATGGAATAAATGCACTGTCAAAGTTAATTAGTTACATTTTATTTTGCAGTTCACCTCCATAATGACATTCTGCCAGTAGTGAAAAGTGCTCAGAGAAAAGATTGTTGGTGCTCTAGCTGGTGAATTTTATGAACACATGAGAATGAACTTTTGGAAAAGGAATATGAAGGCTTTATGTCTCATTTGCTTTATTGGTTGGTGCTGACAATATAAGTGCTATTTAAAGCTTTTGGAGATTTTGACCAAGCTGGCAAGTTTCAGGAGTCTGTCAACTGCCTTCACTTAATAATGTCTCCTACTCTTGTAGTGAAGCCATGAAGGCATGGAAACCTCTCAACTGTGATTGAACTGTGATCATCACAAGAGTGACCATCATTTCATGTGTCGCTTTTGATGGTACAGAGGGAATCTGTTCTTCAGAACAATCAGTGAAGCATGTCAGAGCACTTATCTCTAATTCTATGAAATTATACATAAAATTTGGGCTGAAGCAACATCACTGAATGAAGTTAAGGTGCTCATGTGTCTGCCAGATATCATTTCTAGTGAAAACGCCATGCTGACCATTTATTTCATAACAGCCAAACTGCTTGGCAAGGGGTTCAAGACAAACATCTGCATATTCACAGTGCTTTGGGCCGTCTTTCTAGAGACCCTCTCAGCTCAAGGAATGAGATAGATACATAATGTCTGTAGGAAAATGATCACCAATGAAGCAGGGTGATTTTTCACTTTCTGCCCCAGGTACTGACTAAAGACAGTATTCATTGAAATACTCAACAACAATGCAAGAGATGGCAAATACATGGCTGCAGTTATAAAAACAGTTGCAGCATTATATGGATTATATATAAGTTACATGTTACTTATCTCTCAGCAAAACAAAATATGTAGAAATGCCTCCTTTAGAGATGGAAGATGTAGTACAAATGTACTTGGACAGGATAATTGGTTCATTTTCTTTAGAAGTCTGAAAAGTAGCTTATATAAATAATCATCATCAGCTGAACTGTGGAAGAATTGTGTTGAGCTTTTATCTGCAGCTAAAATCAGATGTGCCATTTTACAGTTGTGAAATCTGGATATTATGTATGCTGCCGACAAAGGCTCTTTTATACTGCAAGCCCAAGAGGTTATTCCTTGACAAAATAGCATCACGTTGATGCAAGTAATGTCAAATTATAATATATTGTATGTTTTAGCTTCTTTCTCTTTATTCCAGTGGTAGAAAACAACCAGGCAGCTAAATGCCTTGCTAACATAATAGGAAGATTCGTTGAAAGTTGGGTCCTTAGCTCTCTCAGGATCCATCTAATATTCTGGTCAGAAAACTTCAGCATTATCAAGATGTTTCTTTAAAAAAGCACTGTTCCAGGAGACAGTGTGCCAAAATATCTCATGTATCACTGGCATTCACATTTAAAAGCAATTGGGTAGAGACTCTAGCCAGGGCCTGGCTGTGGCGTCAACATGGTAGATCAGCTTCCATCCTCCTAACTGAGAGGCCGGTGTTCCGATGACAATTGTTCTACCCTTCTCATCAGACAATGGAAAGAGATAGGCAGTTCCAAGATATGGCTGAGAGGGGCTGAATCACCTTTTTGATGCTCATGCTTCACCCTGCTGATTAGCTAGAGATAAGGGAGCCTAGCCGTGTTAGTCATCAAGGATGCAGTCACACCTTTCTGTTTGTAGTGGGACATTGCACCTACATTCAAAATCTGGACTTTCTTTTTATTTTTATTCTTAATCAGCAAGTTCTTACTCTACCATGGGAGGAAAATTGCTTGGAGAGAGGGTGAGGAAGGCACTGCATACCTGCCAGTTCCATGACAGAAATCAACTGTGCTCTAGGGTGAATCTCAGCAGCTTGTCACTGCTTCTGGGAAGCATCCTCAGTCGAGTGGACAGCTTCCCACCACTTTGTTTTTCAATGGGGTGGCCACATCCTCCCCTTTTACCCCCCACCACTTTTGTCCCTTGCAAAACTGCTGTGACAGCGTAACCCACAATTACCAGAAGCAAAGACCCATCATTACATTTCCATCAGACTGTGCAAATACTAATTTTAAAACACAGGAAGCCCTTGCCTTGTTGCCTAACTACATTCCTTAGGAAGGAAACAGACAGGCAGGGGTTAAAATCTAGGTGACTGATGCTACCTTCTTGACAAGCTTGGTTTCTGTATCAGTAAATTTCAAAACGCAATATGACAGTGTCCTCCTGCCTCGCCCGAGACAGTGAGGTAACTGCCGTGAAGATCAACATTCAGTAAGAAATAATGGGGCTCTTCCAAAACAAGCTGCAAACTTTGTTTTGTACTTTCAGTATTTTTTAAAAATGTATTTATAGGTCCTAGCAGGACAATTTCTTTGATTATGTTTGCTATCTACACATGCCATTAATGTTTTGCGCTGAAATACTGAGTCAACAGCTTGCAGTTAAAGTGAATGCTTTCTCAGTGAAGTTGAGTGTTTATTTCTCCATGAATTTTATTTTTATTTTTTTATAAAAATCTCCCTTTATGGATCTGTCACTCATCAACATATAGCTATAATTAGCTCTTTATTTAGTCAGAATTGATGGGTGGCTTCAACCAAGCTTCAGGAAGCTTCAACTTTGTAACTGGGGACAGAATCTGGATTGATACGTGGCTATTACAAGACGCATATAATTGTAGAAATCTTATGGCAGATTAAACAGACAAGCACTAAACATGTGTTCTTCACTTTCTGTCCCACAGTGTTTAGAAACAGCAATTTTCAAAGACACTGACCTCCGAGTATTGGAATATTTAAGCTGAAAAAGCAAAGCATGTATTTTAAATTGATTATTTTCTAACAGATGAAGTGATTTTTTTTCTGGTTGCTATATTCAATAAAGTTTTTTTTAAAAATGAGAAACAGTTAGTAATGCTATCCATCCTATCAAGTCTGTGAGAAAATCATCTACTTGGTGCCTGTGGATACCTGCTCCATACCTAAGAGCTCCATAACTTGCAATAGCAATGAAAGGATAATTGTTTAAGGTACATAACCAGGGGACCAGGTGGGACAGAATAGTCTCTCCTGAGCTTGGCATCTGAGAAGTCTTTTTTTCCCCTTTTTAATTGTAATCCTGGGTCTAATCTTACTATTGGCCTAAGCATAGATGTTCTCTGAAAATCAGTGGAAGTAACTTTTTTTTTTCCCCAGTGATGAATTTTCTTCAGACTAAAAGCCAGCAAGGAAAGCCATCCAGGCCAGAACAATAGAGTGGCTGGTGCAGCTGGTAGAACTCTGTGATCAGTACATAGAATATTATTTTCCTTTGGGATGTAGGCGTGGAAGAAGGGTAAACTACTTTGTTTTTCCATTGAGATAAATTTTCGGGAAGACCTGTGCTCCTGGAACTTCTTTTTTCAAAGTCGGTTTTTGGGATTTACAGTAAACTTAGCAATCAGGAAGTGGAGTCATCCCTTCTGACTTATGATGAAGCGCAAATATCAGTCCTTTATTCTCCTGAAGGTCATATGACTTGAGAATTACTATGAATGTTGGCTTCTCACACCCAAAAGAATAGAGTGTTTTCAACTGAAAGGCCACTAGGTTCACAAGATGCTTAAGCTTAATACAGAGTGAAAATTGTTGCTGTCATATCTCTTTGCACAACTGTATGCCTCACTTGGCTTATTAATACTTCGAATGCAAATAGATTTTATCATCTGTGAGTAGCATGGAGATATTTATTTTTCTCTTATTAGTATAGACATTGTAATGATTTTGTGCTTTTAGTTATGTTCTGGTTAGTTTTTTAGGTTCAAACAAAGTTTCTAACTTGAAGAAAATGGAGGAGGCCTAATATGAGGATTTGATATCCATGTAGGGTGCGAGAGAGTCATAGTCAATACTGGTATACCAGTATGAAAGAACCATCAAGAAGTCTTCATATATTATGTTACTTCAGTAGTTCCCAATGTTTGGAATGGAAGAAGAAATAAGGGCAGTATATCTGATAAGACCTGCTAGATAAATGTTGAGTTCTTAATGGTTGCTAATGCACAATCTACATGAGGTCAAAATATGTGGCCTCTTCGACAATCAAACCTTTTCTAGGAGGATCAAATATACAGCTCTCTTTAGTAGAGACAGCAAAGTTCAGTGGTAACCTGATCACTGTGTAAATGTCTGGCATTTCCTTCTATTCAAGGAAAATTGTGTGGTGAACATTTACTCTCAAGACAATCCATCAAGAGGCCTGTGTAAGCCAAGGAGCGTATGTTCACGTCAAATATTTACCCATAATCCTTATTTTTTCATCCTGAAGCTTGCTTAAGAGTAGCACAAAAGGGATATAGGTGGTTGTGTAGGGGAAGGGAAGGCTTTCCTAGCTGAGACCCACACGTCTGGAATTCTGTCTCTGTAGTCATCAACTGGCCAAGTAAATATCCTGTGTGGGATCCTTCACAGAAAACTCAAGATCTCTTCCTTTTCTCTTTATCATGCTTTCCCTATAATCATTGTTTTGTGTGGTTTTGACATATGAGAAAAAGGGGACAGTGTTTTGTGTTCAGAGTTTTCTTTCAGGTGCCACTCTGAGGTACCCTAACAATTATTTTTATATTATGCCATTCAATTAGTTTCCTGATGAGATTCTAGCCAATAGTTAATGAGAAAAGAGGAGATTACCAAGAGAGGTTGCTATTAACTATTTGAAGGAAACTACAACACACTGAACCTTCACTTATTTTTGAAGAGCCATCTCAGTAATCTCTCTTGCACTCTGGTCCCCTGAGGACATTTGGAGAGTGTCAGTCAGCCACATGATATCCTCCACTTCTGCTGACGTAATCCTGCAGCACAGTCACTGAAGTCAGTGCATGCTGGTGCAGTTTGTGCCATTTAGATTCTGTTTCTAAATCCTGTCTTCCATGTATGTTTGCTTTGAAGAGGAATACAATGAGATGAAAACCTTATTCTTTCAATGTTTTCCAGTCTATTGTGTGAATGATATGAAGACCTGGGGTTCAACTACTGACCTGGGGTTGGCTAGGTTGTTTTTCCTCTTGTGATTAGGTGGCAAGATGAGTTTGTATTGCCAGAAGCATAGCTGCAACACAGGGACTGGGCTGGGACAGACTAAGAGTTTTGTTTTGCAGACAGGCCAGACTTATTTTTGGTGGATTTGTCTTGGTCATGTTTCAGAAACCTCATTCCATAAGGGTTTTTCCTGCCTTCAAAACCTCAGTTGTTTTAACAATAACAATAACAAATTATAAATGTCTCCATCTGTAGGAGAACTAACTTGATCAAATTAAAAGGCTCATGTTACCCAGGAAATGGGGAACAGTGTGCTTGGGTGCTCTGCAAACATCATCCAGAAACACTGCTCTTAGGCCCTGTGGAGATTGCTGGACAGCAGGGTACCTGCAGGAACAGAATTTTGCAAAATAGCTGTCTTCAAGTTAGAAGTAGGATTGATTGTTAGGCTGGCTTTTAGACTGCTGTTCTCGGTTTCCTTGCAGACGGATAGGTAGCTTAAATATAAACCCAACATTTCACCTGGCATGGCAGAAAGTATCTGGTTAGTCCCTATGAGAAGCTGAGTTCTATGGTATAAGGTGACTTAAGCCCTCAACAGCTTGTTTTCTCTTCTTCACATTATCCTGCGGTGAAGTTGTATTTGCTTACAAGGCAGGAAGAAGAAATGCTACAGCCCCACCCCGCCCTTGACTTGAGGCACGTGACTAATATACCTTAATGAACAGATCCCTTCCTGTGACTTAAAAACAAAGGTCTTCAGGCTTAAAACCTGTCAGTCTGATATTCCTTTATAATGACAAAAATTTAAATTCTTTGGTTTTGCCTATGTTCATTGTAGAAATGACAACTACAACAAAGCAGTTGGTAGGGAAGGAAAAGAGATGAGGTGTTATTTCATATTAGAATAGTAATTAAAAAAATACAGCAAAAGCTGCTTACTTTTGGAGCTATGTTTTAATTGTATTTTCCTGTCTAATGAATCAGAAAGAAAATGTGTAATTTTACTGAATATGTAAAGTAAATCCAGGTGTTTATATACAGTAATGTCTAGAGTCTACAAAAAGCATGTTATCCTGTTAGATTTACTCTTCTGAACACAACCAAACAGCTCATGCTGAGTGAGACTGGGGCTTCTGTTCAAGCAGCAGTGGTAAGACTGTGGGACTGGAATCTCCTGTGTGAAAGGAAAATTTCAAGACTAATACACATGAAGTCTGTGGAAACATAATACACTGAGCTCTTTGTGCTTTGGAAACATGCAACAATTTATTATTTTTTTTACTTTGAGAATTTTGTTGTGTTGTATTTGCAACTGTACTAAAGAATTTACATTAACTCTGTCTAAAAGTGCACCAAAGCATTGGCTAGGGAAAGTTTTTCACTGTCTGGGAAAAGTTTCTTCTTGTGATTCCACCTGGATGGGGTGTGTGTTTGGCTTTTAACACGATGATAAGGTTGTGATAGCAACCTGAGAGTCCTCAAAGCTGGAGACATCTGTCAAAAGAAATGGATTCCTTACCTGAAGGGGAGACTGAGATGATTGATTCTGGAGTTTCACTAAATAAAATTCACCCCCTGTTATCTTTTCTGGGCCAGACCTTCATCCCTTGGGAAGATACTCGCCCAGAGCGTGTTTACAGAGACTGAGCTCTTCCGTGATGTACCCTGGCCGTAGACCTGATACTGAGGAGTGGCTCTTTGGATAGTCTTATGGCATGCCAGTTCTGCAAAGGAGATTTGACAGGGTCCTGCTCCTTTGAGCATCGCCATCTGGGGCAAGCACTGACCGGGAAAGTTAAGGCAGCCTAGCATGAGTTTAAAATTGTTTGAAAATGCAGTGCTTTGCTTTATATTTAATCAAATTGAGCCCTGTGGATTAAAGGAGGAATTTATCAGTAAGAGTAGCCTCATAGTCTTGAGCAGATGTAATGACAAAGTGAAAACATCCAGTGTAATATATTATTTATAACTTCTGGTTCCTCTGACCCCTGTGATCTTTTGTGTGAAAGTATATGGCATTTAAACTGTTTGAAACATTACAGTAAGTGAAGTCATTGGGGTAGGAATAGAGGTGTGGGGTCAGTGAGACAGTTGAGACAGTTTTTTTCCATTCCTGTCTACAGTTCTAGTTTGGTTCCTTGATTGTGTGCATCACTGCAGTCTTTAATTAGATCACCACATCCCATTTTTCATTCTGAGGCGAGATTGAGGATCAGCCCTCCCAAGACTACTATGATACCAAAGTGGTTAAATACCATTGTGTCTGAAGAAGTAATGAAAACTGCATGTATTTATCTTGTACTATTGACTGAATCACTGTATATTTTGTTCATATACATTGATACATAATGTCCACAGTAAAACATTTTTCACACAGAAAAAAGAAAAAAGAAAAAAGAAAAAAGAAAAAAGAAAAAAGAAAAAAGAAAAAAGAAAAAAGAAAAAAAAAAAATCCCACATTGAGGGAAGAAGTTCTTCAATAGCCAGACAAATTATGGGACATGACCCTGTAAGGTATCTGAGCGTATTGAGAGAGTTTGCAATCTCCTCTCCCCATGCTCCTGTGGAGCCTGAGTGAGGAGCTGGCACGGAGGGGTGAGGGGACAGCTATGTCTCCCAGTGGCCATTAGCAGATAGGAGAGTCTTGGGCATGCGGCAAGATGTTGAGGTGTGTCTGGGCAATTCAGGGCTGTCACACAGCTGCCTGAGGTTCTCTTATTCCCATTCCCTTTATAAAGCTAGACCCCATTTACAGCAGACTGTGCCACACCTGCTGTGAACATTTCTGTTGTGTACTTTGGACAGTCTGTCTCACAAACAGTAATTCTCGTAGATACTTGTATGAGCTGTGCAAAGGGCATTTTCCTAACTTTGAAGGTGATAATCAAACCACAGAGAAATTAAAGTCAAAGCTCTTTGGTAACTTGGAGTACCTGATCTGAGAGGTCTAAAGCCTGAATATTAAAGAGCGCATAAATACTGTATGATATGTTCAAAGCATGGGTCCCCTTTTACAACTTCATGTGTAGCTCTGTGTGCTGAGCACTTTTAAGCCAGGCTGAAGGGTCTCCTGTGAGTTCTTGGAATTTCCACTTTTGAAATTTGGATGAATGTCCTGCAGCCCATGGGGGCTGTGTCAGAGATGGGCACATAATTTCCTTTTCCAGCATGAGTATTCATTTGTCTGAAGCAAGAACACTCAACCTCAGCATGATCTTCCCTGCAACTGCATCTTCTGACTGCTCATCATTCTTATTTCCAGGGAACAAGTAGAACCACTAGATAGGTCTGTGAAAGGTTCATTGTACATAGTACAGATAAAATCTTTGAGGAGATAGGACTTAGGCAGTCTGCTCTGAATGCATAGATTATGACTAGTACAAAAGCTTGCATTTTGTCTGAATTTCACAGTGATTGTAAAAGGTGCATTCTTTTTACTCCTGTGACTGTAATAATCCCATCCTGGCAGACTTCAGATCTTGCTGGAAAGCACTGACTGTGATTTTCAAAAAGGAATAGTTTTCTTTTTCTTGTTAAATCAGGAATAAAGACTCTTCCGGCTTCTCAGAAATGATGGAATTTATTCTGATTCAATCTAAACTGCAGAAGCATGCAGGTTGAGGAAGAACCCAGTGTGGAAACTGTAGCTTAAGTCTTCTGGCAACTGAGGAAATTGCTCCTATTAGCTACATAGCATGGCTATTTGCCTTACAGTACCAGACAAAACTTGTCCCTATTAAGAATCTAGAAAATAGTGGAGTCAAGCCAAGAACATCAAAGGATATTTCTCACGTGGCTCCAACAGCAGTATGAAAAAACATAATTAAGTGATAGGAGAACAGAAGGAAGCAGAAAACTTACAGAGCTCAAAATACAGTCTGAACAAGAGCTCCAGGTTTATAGTAGGCATAAGTTGGATTAAGAATTGTGTCCTAAAGATGTGCCTCTCGCAGTTTATTTACATTAAGTTCCTTTGGCAGTTTGATGAAGAAAGCATCAGTGTTTTGATGTTTAGAGACATACTTTGTTTTCAGATATTTTGTGCAAGAAGTGTCATTCTAAGTTTAGGTCTAAAAAGTGATTTGACACTGATCAGTAGTGGTATTTTTTCTTCTACTGCTGGTTCTTGCCCAAATCAAACATTTCTTACTTGACAGATTACACAAGAAACAGAAGATGACTCTCTCCTTCATAGGTAAACAGAAGCTTTGTTTCTTTCACTCAACATGCTCTTCACTACCCCCGTTTTTCTTGAAGAATTTAAGTAATTGGTAATTATGTTGCCCCTGTCCCCCTTAAGTCCCAAGATTCTTTCTGCTGTGGTCAGGTCTTTCCTGTCTCCTTTTGGAAAACAGGACTGTGACTTCATCATATTGTGTAATGAAGTTTAAATTAGTGCAGGAAAAGATTCTACAAAATAACATTTTTTAATTTCTGTAGTAAACTTCATAACCTGAGGGTAAAGAAATAGAGGTCATTGATCTAAAATGCAGCATATTTGCAAAGCAGTCTACATAACTGCTTTAAAACAATGAAGTATCTTTACCTTAAAATTAATAATTTGGTATGTAAACTGGCTACATATAGCATTTTTTGGCAAATTAATGTTGATTATTTTGCAGTGTAGTTCAAAATATGTTGTGAACAGATCTATGTTTACATAGTTCATCTGGGAAAAAGTTTTTGGGCTTTGCCTCCCCTGCAAAAGGAAGGCCTTTGTTTTAAAGTTGTAGTGAATAATAAATTGTATTTGTCCAACTGTCATGCAAGGATTGTAAAGCACTTTATCAAGTTGTCTAACAAGGACCACTATAAACTCCCTAACCAGGCAGGCATTTCAATCTGCTCTTAGGAAAGGGCAAAACAATTAAAAAAGTTTGAGTTACTTTCATGTGACTGTACCACAGGTCAGTCAGCTTCTTGAATGCAACCTGTAATGTACTTCCAAAAAGGATAATTGTTCTTTTTCAGGAATTCGTTAGAGCTCTAAGTTTACAAATAAATGTTCCTTATTTTAGGATTAAACCAGTTTTCATATGACACTTACATAAAACTCCCATACTAATATTTTGTACAAGTCAGTCTTGTTACAGTTTTACTAGTAGAGAAGTGACTGATGATCTGACATATTATCATATTAAAATCTCATTTCTGGTTATAACAAACGATCCTTGATATGGTGAAATAACTCTTCCTTCAGTGTTTTGTGGTCTTTAGAAGAAATTGTCACTAATTCTCCTTTAGAGTGAGAAAACCATTATTTGCATATAAGTTCTATTTATTTCCATTCTCATGATGCTATCATCTTCACTTGTAAGGGAGATGTCTCTCCTCGATTTTTTGTACACTTTTCCAACAACAGAGGTACAAAGCAAATATTACCATAGCTTCATCTAAAAAAGCTGCATACCTATTACTTCATCTTCTCCAGATTAAGTTAAAGTCTGGATAATTCTCATCTATTGACTATCTTTTCCAGTAGAGTGGTTAGTAAAATAATTTGTTTTAATCCTTGTGCAGGGCAGAAGGACCTAATCCCAGGACTGGGTCAGCTAAGGATGTGCTAGGCAATCTACAGCAAGTTACCTTTATTACACTGTAGGAAATGGCCTTTGACATTTGGGTTTGGACATTGAACTCAACATGAACAAGTGTGACTTTCAGTGTCATGACTTTCTAAAGTTCATTTTACTTAGTATTTCAGATGGTTGCTGTCTTCAAAAAATTAAGCCAGGCATGTCTAATATGCACAAAGATTAAATGTGATGAATCAGGGGAATGGAATGCTAAACTTGACAATGTTCTCCCTAGGCATGGGGATAAAAGGTAAGAAACAATCGATGGAAGTGTGCAGGGAAAGGCCTCTGAATCCCTGTGTTTTTCTCTCCCAAAAGAAACTGTCTGGCAGGAAATAATCTTTTGATTGCCTTTCTAAAAGTAGGCTTTGCACCTACAGATCATTCCATGTTAAGCACACAGACTGTGTCATGATCAGGGCTGCTCCCTAAAGGATGGGGAGCTGGAAGCCAAGGGGGATCTCCAGACTAACAGGACAGGGGCCTCACTGGCCAGGGCCCATTCTCCAGTACTCACATCAGCCAAGCAGGACAGAGCTGGAGATGGTGACCGGGTTCTACCAAAAGTTCAGATCACGAGACAATATCATGGCCGTGAGGCAGACTGAAGATCAAGCCAGGAAGTCAAGCCATAGTCAATAGTTAGGATCAGGGACAGTGATCACCCAGATCGATAGCAATAAGACTAGGCTGAGATCAAATGAGGATGCCTGTCTGTGGATCAGAGCCTAGATTAAGGAGCTTCCGCAAACAGATAGGGCCATGGAGACCAGCATTCCTCTAACATAGCCCAGGCAGGGGGTGAAGACCCAGGGCCTAGCTTGAAGGGAGCTCCTGGGCTGAAGAGTTTGGGAGCAGCCTCAGGTGAGGCTGGTCACAGCTACAAAAGCATATTAGTGCACTCGGGGCCCTGACAGACTGGGCCTATTCTTTAATGTGTTCCAGGGTATTTAAAGGAAATTGCTTTGAATTATTCTTTTGTTATCTGGGGTGCCCCTTGCTCCATAATAGAGCCACCAGTATATGAAAAAAGCACAGATAATAATTCTTCTTTTAACATACTGACTTCTTAATAAAGCCCCTCCTCCCCAAAGCCAAGTAACTGCTTCATTTTAGAGATCTTTGTGGTGCATTTTCATTAAAGTCTCCTTTTGCTATGCAGCTAACGTATTCCTTAAACACAAGAAGTAGAAAGAACAGATACAGATAAAGTGCTTCATTATGAGTTGAAAATGGCTTATGAAAGCCAAATTCTACAGTCTGCAGAGCATCAGTAGAGCAAAGACAAAACTTGTTTTTTAGTTTGGATGCTTCTTGTTTCTTAAGGGCCTCTTAAAATGCATGAGGGAGGTGTGTGTGGAGGGATAAAAGCAGAATTGCTGTCGTCTTACAGTGGGCTGCTGGGAGGAAGGAGAGGGAGAGTCTCGACTCCTATATCTGAAGATATCCTGGGAAGACTGAAGGGGAGACTGTTTTACAATTCCATAAAGCTAAGACATTAACCGTGGCCTTGAGCTGCTGCTGAAATGTGTCACAGAGGGAATGGGGGAAACTTCAGTTTCTCTTGATAAGAAGCTTCAGACTGAGTCGTGAGCAGCTGAAATGGAAAAGCCTGAGCTTATTGGTAGATAGATGCTCTGCATGAGTCAGATCAAAGCCTTCTTGTAAACAGGTTCGCATTTCTGTAGATGTGAGCCAAGCAGTTTTATGGACTTTTTGTGCTTGGAATTGAAGCTTTATATGAAACCCCACATGACATTTTCTTATCTTTTGCTGCTGGCCTGCTTATCTTTGTGTGGTAATAGCCGTTCAATGAGTTTAAATAATGTTGGTGTTTGACTGATACATGCATACTTTAATTTACATCTTACCTTCAGGTTGCTGTACAGTCATGAACCTGATAGAAACCTGTGAGTAAGCACTCGGTGGAGAACTAGTATAAAAAAGCACTGTGGAGTTGGAAAAAGGGGCTTCCAAGAGGCACTGAGCAGCTCCTGGGGAAGAGAAACAAATCTTACCACCTTGTCAGGGGTTAGGTTTCCAATTCAGTGATGTGTTTCAGTGCATGTTTTGTATGATAATTTATGTTCTCGAGTTAATGGAAAACTCACACAAATTCCTGGATTCTTTAACCAAATGAAAATCAAAATGGTCTCTGGTTCCATGCCGCTAAGTGTTAAAATACAATGATTCATTTTTTTTATCTGTGAAGTTTTGCTGGTTTATTACTTTTAGCAAGTTGACTCTACGTTTGGATGGGTACCTCACTTGGCATTGAGTTGTGAAGCATATTGTGTTCATTTTTTTCCAACCTCTTGGTTTTTCTCCCTTATATTGTGAAATTCTCAAAAGCATAATTGTCAAAAGCAGGGATTCATGCTGGGTACGCAGATCGCCAGTCATTAATCTCTCTTTAAAATGTTATAAGACTGCCATTTATACTTTGAACAGAAATTTATTCTGTTCCTTTCTTAACGAGGGTTTCCAAGGCCCCTGTGTTATTTGTTGTGCTTGTAGGAACAGCACATAACAGCTATCTTCTGTCACCTTGGGTACCTTAAAAATGATGACAGTTGTCTCATTAGTGTTCTACAAGGAGCTGGAAAGTTGCTGGCCAGAAATAGTGCTGTAATTAGCCTGTTATCCTGCACTATCACCAATGACTAACTGCCTGAAACTCCTTGCCTGGAAAATACTGTTCCATTGACATCAAAAGACCCGCGCTATAAGGGTAGTACTCATGATGATTTCTGTCCTCCTGACCTGACTCTAGTAGTTTCCAGAACTCTCTCAACTTAATGGAAAAGTAATGGTAAAAACCTGCAGTGTAAACACTGCATGTGCAGGGCAACCTCCCTGATCCTGTGAACCCCATGCAACATGCTGAAGTGTGCAGTGGCATTGACAGTGAATAGTTTAATGGTGGCTTGGGTCTTAATGTTTTACTGGCTTTTATCTTGGGATGATCTGACTGGGTGCTCATTCTCAGAAGCAAGCCCCACTCCCGGTGATGTCCTGTTTCTCATGCTAGCTTCTTTCTCTGGTTTGTGTTTCAATTTGCGCCACCTTCCTTTGCTCCTGTCAGCTCTGGGCATCTGGCCCTGCACATTAGGTGGGCTTAGAAGAGAGATAAAGTAACTCCTTGTGTGTTGTTGGGAGCAACCAGGTTATGAGAGTGAGATTTCAGTTTGGTGAATAGTTTCTGTAAAGGAAAGAAGTCGAGTACTTAATGTTCTCAGATCTGTTTTGCTTAAAAGCAATGATTGTTTTTGTTTGAAGTGTCATGATAAAACTCTTGAAACTAGAAAAATTATTTCATTCTGAAAAACACACACATAGGATGAGAAGTCAAAAATATTGGTAATCTTTACATTGGCCTACTTTTAATCTCTACTTTTTGTTTTAAAAATGCTGCCTAAAATCATTCTGATTGGGATTCTGAAAGCATGGTCACATTTTCTAAGTCTCCCATCTTATTATGTATTGAAGAGTTTTCCACTTCATTGCAAATACCATAACTGTAGTGAGAAATGGCAGAGGTGCTCACTTCAAATGGCCTTTGCTTTTTCTGCCTTATTTAAGAGAATTAAGTAAATCTCTTTGCTATTTTTTAAACTTCTTGAACAGCTTTGCATGCTTAAAAAGTTATTCATGGGTAAATGCTGTTTTCTGCTCAATAAACTCTTTCTAAACCCTCCTCCTAACTATTATTTTAAATTTAATTTAAAATAAGTAAAGCTGTCTGTGTTCCATTCACACTGCTGGACTGTGATATGGGTGCATGTAGAAATAGTCTAGCCAGAAGCCAGAGAACACACAAATATGTTTTGTTTTACACGTTAAATGCATGTTGTTTGTGTTTGAATGAAGGACTAGAACCTTACAAATGTCTTAGTTAAAGCCTTCATTCTGACTATTGATTGGAAATATCGGCCAGCGGCTGCTTACTATTGCAGATTTAAACAACTCATGTTGGGATTTTCTGTTTGTAAAACCTTTTTCCATGTTAGGAAGCCATCTGTTTTGTAGCTCTCTAGCTGTCTCATCACAGTGTTTTACCATGCGACCATTCACTAAAGTTGAATGGGAGTCATGAAATATAGTAAATCCCAGATGTACACGTTGCTGACTGCTTTGTGTTGAATCATTGCCCTCCAGATTTGAACTAGCAGTGTTAGATATAAGAATGAAAACTCTGAAAACCCTGTCCTTGATGCAGGTGATTGATAGCCACAATAGAGTTAGTGCATAACCCCTAGGCATATGCCAACACATGGTCTTACATGAGCTTGTCAGGAAGTAAAGAATTTCAGTTTTGGATTTTTTGTTTTACTGTGGTGTTAAGAGAATAATTGACATTTGGAATCGACAACACCATTTTCTGTTGTATGGCTTCTGTGTAAATATATGTATAACAACATCTCTAAGAAGATACATCTCTCTGCATTATGAAAGGAGGTAACCTGTAAATCATATGTGTTTTAAAGAAATTCTTTTCCTTGAAAAAGAAAAGGATTACTTACTTCTTGGTGTGGCATTTATTCTAGGTGAGCAAGTGATGATCCCTTCAATTGCTCTCACTGTGAAGAAATTGGAATCTGCAGAAACAGTACTTAGCACATTCACAAATTATATTTATCAACAGTGCAGCCTAAAGAAAAGTCAATTTAATTGCAGTAGATGTCTAGTTCAGAATGACAAACTGCAGAAGTTTGGCTCAAAATTATAGCTTCTTGGAGAATAAAAATATCTCTGATTCATTTTAGATATTTCGTGTTTTTATCTTTGGGCATAGAGAAAGAGGTTTTTGCTGTGCCAAACTTTATCATGCTGAACAATACATAGGTTTCTACGGTAGCTGACTCACAGATGATGATGTATTGGACTGGGATTTCTAGTGTAGGAACCTGATTTTTATTCACTTAGCACTTGAATCCAGCTGATCATCCCTTAAATGAGAGTACAGAATTATCCACTTAATACTATCTGCTTGATAGTATCAATTGTTTATTTTGCCTTTTTATCAACCTCTTTACACTAAAAAAGTAACTTCAGTTTTGAGGTTGCTTTAATCACATAGGCTGATACTACTGGTTAAGCTGAAAACTAGTAGCAGCCATTCTGAAAAAAAACCCAAACCTTTGATAAATTCATTTCAATAGCACTGTAGGAACCATGAAACTGTGTTCTGCAGTCTCAGCACAGGGTGAGGAGTACTTAATTGCTTGAATAGCTGCTTTGTTATCTGCAGCTGTTCAAATCTGTGTAACCTTTACCTGAGCTATGCATCAATGCCTCTCCTACATACCTGCGTTCTGCATATTGCTTGCAAGTACTTAACTGTGCGTCTGCTCAGCACAAGCACAGGTGACCAGTGCAGGAGCCTGTAATTCTGTTCTGATTTGAGATTTCTCTAGCTGAACATTCGTGGGGCAAATTGACACAACTCAAATCCCCCTCCATCTGTTAACTTGGTGCCTCTGCCCTAACAGAATTGATTGATTGCGGAGTTGTGCTCTGGTTAGGTGAGTGGCAATTTTGCTGACAAAGCAGTGGTTTACCCCTGCTAGTAGGGAGGCTTGTTAGTCAAAATCACAATGAGCTCCACTGAAGAAAGAGGATGGCAGTAAATCACAATTTCTTGTGCTGTGCTTTTCTGTCTGGAAGTCACCTGAATACTCAGTCCATGTGTAAAAGAAAATAGGTTCTTTCCTTGGCTGAAAGTCACATTTCAGATTACCTTTTCTGTTGGGGTGCTTTTCAATATCACTAGAGGGAATCACAGAATCACAGAATCACTAAGGTTGGAAAAGATCTTTAAGATCATGAAGTCCAACCATCAACCCAACACCACCAAGCCCACTAAACCATATCCTTAAGTGCCACGTCTAAGGGATAATGATGTTGATCACCTTTGCCTTTTTTCCAGGGGACTGTAAACTACTTGCATAAAAACATTTCTGTTTTTGTGGAAGGAGCGTATGCCAGGGCCCTATTTTTTTAATGTGGTGGACCTACTTTTTATTTTTGATAGTGATATGTATTCTGTCCCTTTGGAGTCATGTTAGGAGGCTGGTATAGCAGTTAACACCTGAAAGACGAAAAATGGAGGTATCAGTATTTGTGACTAAAACCAGAAGCCTCTGAGTTTACCTACTTTAGCATGTATGCCACTTCTCTATACTTGTTTCCAGCCTAAAAATGAATGGCAGGGGTTAATGAAATCCCTGCAAGTAGGCTTTAGTAAGATCTGAACCTATACGGACCCTCCATTTGCCTAGGAAGGCCAGCCAAGGCCACAGCTATGACTTTAAGTGCATTTAGAAATGCAAAACATTCTTTCCCTGCTATGCTAGCCGCAGCAGCTGAGCTGAGGAAAATCCCTAGGCAAGCTAAGTGTTGGACATTTTCAAGGAGCGTTCCCTCTATGCAAAGGAAAATCAGAAAGGATCAAAATGTTCAAAACAACAGGCTGAACCTGCATGTTTTTCAGAGCTTTTTTGGTAGCTGGAACAAAACAGTGAGATTCAATACAATTTGCCAAGGGTTGATTCCAGTTTGGGAGATTGTAGGAAAAACAAGGAGTCAAATACAAATCCAACTACAGTTCCTGAAGGAATGCGGTAGATTAGTTTCCTTTCAGATATGTAGAACCCCCCCACTCTCACTGAGATTTCTAATTAGAGCAGCCATTTATGGAATCAGTGCTGATTCTTCACTAAGACACTCAAGTTGTCCTGTTGGCCAAGGCAGCAGAGTTACTCTCTTAGCTCACAGACTGTGGGCAGGTGCCATTCAGAGAGGATTTTCTCACCTGCCTAGCAGGTTTGAGAATTTATGCTGAGAAATGAGGATGCTGGTGTGTTAAGCTTAGTGACTTACATGCTGGTAAGTTGTACTTAGAAATATGACCCAGCATCTCCTTGCTTTTCTCTTCTTCAAGAGCCAGTCATGAATCCAATATTCCTTGGACTAAGGTGGAAAAAACCTACCTTGAAAACCCCAATAAAAATAGCTCTGTGAATGCCATTTCTGAAGAGAAAAGGAGAGAAAACAGACAGATGCACTTTGTTGACCCTTCATTCTCTTCCCCCACGCTCTCCTCCCACAACAGCTTAGATCATTAAGCTCCTGTATAATTAAAACTTGGTCCAAGTCACACTAATTCTGTTTACTGGCCACAGTGAAGGATATAAATACCTAATCACTTCCTTACACAGAGCCTGCTTCCTGCTGGTGGTTTGCAGTTGCAAAGGACTCGGTCCCGCAGCGAGCTCCCAGTACAGCTGCCTGCCCTGTGTGAAGGAGCCTGACTCCAAAGTGGTCTCCTGCCATGGTGCATTTATTTCCACAGAGTCCTCCTCCTGTTTTTTCAAAGGCAATGATGTCACTTTCTATAAACAAACGGCATAGAAAGGCTATTGTCAATGCAGATAATAACTGGAATTAAATTTACATAATGAAATCAAAAGGGGAAGAAGAAACTATATTTTGAATTTTTCCCAAGGGACTGCTGTTCTAATGGGCAGCTGAAGCCACAGCACCAAAAGGCCTCACAGACAAATAGGTCCTGAGCATAAATCCGCTGAAGTGATAGCAGTGGTTAACTGATGGCAACGTAGTTAATACAAAGTGTTCTCTCCTCAACATGGAATGCCAATGTCCGTTGGTAATCTTTGGAGCGTGCAGAAGTTGAAGTGTTGCCTGCAGTAAGATTTCATGGGCGTGCTAGCTCCATCCCACATTCTTGTCTCTCTGAGGGAAGGAATAACTGGGAGAGGGAAAGCAGAGAAGAGGGAGAACCTTCCTAATTCACATCGTCATGGTCTTGTGAAGTTGTCATAAGTAGCAGTCTTGAAATAAGCAGCTACTGGAGCTCTAATAGGATTGACATGGCTCTGACTCTTTGTGGAGGGGGAGATGTACTAACAGCTGGTACAACATGCTTCAGGACTGCCTGTGGAGGAAGTCTTAAAACTAAATGGATGGTTTCCTCAAGATGGTGAGCACCTAGAGCTGTTATTCTTGCCTGCCTTGGGCTCAGCAACTCCGAGAAGTTAGTCCATGAGCTCCCGCTGCCTCTGTGCAAGAAAAAAGGGCAGAATCGCAAGCCAAGTGAAACTAAATAGATGCACTGCAGTCACAGCCCTTTGCCTTTACGGGCACTTTCAGGAATACCCGCTGATTTACTGAGTGTTTAAGAGTAAATTATTTCTGTCTGTTCGCTCTCCTTATTTATGAAGGCTGAGTGCTGCTATAATCAAATAAGGTTGGACTGTATTTTGCTGATGTTTAGCCTGTGCAACTGGGTAAAGTGCCTGGGGGTGAAAGATACTAGTTTCATGAACAAGATCTTTAAAGATCTTTAATAACAATTTCCAAATGGTAGTGACTAATCTAGTGTCTAAGTTATGCTCAGAGTGACACAAAATACATCAGTCCAGTCAAGATGTACAGAGGGTTGCTGTGCTTTTGTGTTTGAAGTGAGTCTGCTTTCATCTGGAGTGTTTTTAATACTTTTCTAAGCTATGTGGGGATGAGGGCTACTAGTTGTACACTTTAGTCTCTGGCATTTGATATGTACTGATGCTCCCGTTGAAACTTTTGTAGAAGTATTGGCTTTTTCTAGTTTTAATTACATGGGACATTAATGATAAAAGTAACTTTAAAGTAGTAGCCATATTAATAATACCTTGAAATTTATAAAAAGCTCTCTGGGATACAAGCTAGAGACAGGTCTATTTGAATCAAACTTGTGTGAAGTAGAAGAAATTTAACAGATGTGAATTTAAAACACATGTCTGTTTTGCCTTTACTCATTCTCTGCAACAGATTGATACTGGCCTAAAAGTTTCTCTGCATTTAATTTCTGGCTAATGTATCTTTGTTGTAGAATTAATGATTGAAATAGTTTTATTTGAATCTGGATCACTTAGCATTAGAATTAATTTGTCTGGTTCCCCTGTATTCTGTGCCATTGCATGTCTCCCTACATTTCTACAGTCTGTTCATCACCTTCTGTAAGGCCACCTAACATCTGTCATGATTTTTCCTCCCACCTTGTGGGGGTGGAAATGCAGTGGATTGCCCTGTGGGTGGTTTTTTAATTTATTTTTAATTATTACATGCAGTTTTCTAGAAGAAACAAAGCAAAGAATTGGGGATGAGGTTTGTGTCAGATATTTATTTAACAGACTGAATGTGAGACTTTTTGTCTCCTACACAGCCGCCACTTTTTCCTCCATGGCCCCCTCCTTCCTCTCCCCAGGAGATACCCATGAAGTCAGAAAGGAAGGGTGACCTACTCCAGCTGTCAGCCAGCAGTCACAGATGGTCTTTTAAAATAAGGCTGTTTAGCTGTGGTGTGACTGCTGTTTAACCTACCTCAGCTTCAGTTTCAACCAGCCTTCCCCCATCTTGTAGTTGGTCTTCTCCAAATACTGAATCATTGGGTGTAGTAGTAATGCTCTGTCAACGAAGAGCTGTGTGTCATCTGAATATTGCTAGTAATGTGTTACCTGGCCAATTTGTCTAAGTGTTTAGCATTGGAAAATGCATGTTTGCAGGGTGCAGTAGATCTAAGGTAGAGATACATTTCATCATCATAAGAAAGGGTTTAAGCCCTTCTAATACATTACCATGGGACCCTGTTGTCTGTTTGATGGGAAAACAACTTCTGCTCAGTAGAGTAAGATGATGCAGAGTGGACCAGAAGACAGAAAATGTGCTTTGTTCTCAATCCACCAGGGAGAGAAGTTACCACTAAAAAAACCTCTGAGAAAACCAGTGAGATTTCCACACAGATTCCATTTTATGTTTTCAGTGTAAGCAGGGCTTGCTTGTGTATTAAATAAATATTTAAATTGCAGAACCTTTATATAAAAAATCCACACTTTTGAAGCCAAATACTTGAATCAGCCTTAGGCATGGTGCCACAACTGTTATCTCCATAATTAACCATTGCACAGCAACTGTCTGTGTAATGACAGTAATTAGCCTTCTTGGTGCTTTTCCCTCTCATTTCAGAACTTTCAGCTTGTACATTTACTTGTCTTTATGTGTTATTTAGTGGAAATAGGAGACAAAATGGTTCTATATGAATAACAAGATTTTTCAAGCTGTAAAGAATGGGAAAGGAAGAGTGAGAAGTTATTTTCTGAGCATTTTTTTTAAAGTGTACTTTCATTTTATTAAAGACATCATGCAAAAGCTCTAAAAAGAGGCACAAATGCTGCTGCTGAGGTCTTAACACCTTAACAGGTTCAGTATAAAATTCAGACTCAAAGAGAGAGATCTCCAGAGATGATGTGAAGTTTTTGTGTGCTTAAAATGAACCTAAAATCCATCTCCCTCCTTTTCTTTATCTTCTGTGGTAATTTAAAGTACCCTGCATATGTAATACCGGTTGGAAATGGGGACATGCTTGTAGAGCTAGTTTTAGAAAAGCTGATTTTGTTTTAATTATATTTTTTAGCAAAATAAGAAATTTCTTCTGAAGATGGAAGAGTGAACTCAAGCCAAATGTGTTGCCTGGAGCTAACTGGCATGTTTATTTGGGTATTTTACTTGTTGCTTGTGTGTTTTTGGGGGATCTATATGCTGCAACGGATATACAGAGGTCACTGTAAGTTATGAATCTGCAAACTGCACAGGTGCTTTGACTGTGCTACTTATCCAGTTGTTGTGAGTACCACTATTCCCATGGATCAGGCTAGCATGATTATGATGTGCAAAGTCCATGACAGTCGTTGCAATATTCTTTACTCCATCCTGCTTGCCAAGTCTGGATGATTTACTTTGCAGGTCAACCTATAGCTCTTGGCTAACTTCCAATCTCAGTATTACCTAATCTACAAATCGCTGCTGTTCCAACCGTTCAAGTCAAACAAAAAAGAGAACTTAAATGAGCAAGGGAAAAGTTTTGCCCAGTTGAATGAATAATTGAAGATGGAGCTTGGTCCAGGGACAGAGGTATTTGAACCTGGGGAATAAAGAGCAGAAGAAGAAATGGCAACTGCAGAAATAATTGATGAAGTCTCAGCAGCAGTCCCTTTTTGCTGAGACTGGGGGAAATAAGGAAGCAGTGCTTTTCCCCTCACTCCTCATATGGACTGCAGTGATTTGTCCTTTAGGCAACTGCCTGCGTAACTGTGACGTGAGAGGAGAGGTCTCTGGAAGTGACTGCAATGGGAAAGGCAGTGCTTGGCTTACCTGTCTCTTGCTTTCCATCACATGCATGTGAACACCATTCCTTGGTGTTTCCTAATGGTGTCCACATGCATTAAAAGAGTGTTTTGTTTTGTTTCCTTAGGCTGGAAAATTTGCTGCTCAAAGCCCCCAGGACTTAATTTATTTAACAGTCATTTGTATAGCCATCTCTAGTGCATCCCACATGGCAATAAAGTCACCTAAGTCACCTATGCCTACAGTTGTCTCGATTCAGGTAGGTAGCACCATTTTCTGCCATTTCCTACAAAGAACAGTTTTATTTGTTCAGCAAGATCTTCTGCATGAAACTCTGAGGGACCCTTGTTTTTGCAATGGTGCAGAGAAATAAGATCAAACCTACCAGTAGACTGGAAAAAACAGGGGAGTAAAAACTGCAGCATACTGGCTGGTAAGTGGTGCAATGATAATGTGATTGTTGACTTTCCTGACTGATTATGCCTCATTTTTACAAACACCTTTTAATATGGACCATGCTAGAGCATTAATATTATGCTCAACTTCAATTGCGCTTTTGCTGGAGTCAAAAGTAGAGTCAGAGTATGCATGAAGTATGCATTTAATACTATATGATACTGTGCTTTTCAGAAAATACATGGGAAAACAGAGGCTATTGCCATCAAGTTGCTTAAGAAAACCTTTTCAAAGCAATCAGTGTATGAAAATTAAAACTTTTGTTATTGGGGTAGCACTATCTAGCAAAAAAACCTGCCAGCAGATTTAAGAATTAGTACATAACAGTGAAGGCTAACCAGGTCAGACTGAGATACAAGAACTGAATGTTTCCTGTGTGAGTATTAGATAGCTTAAATCAGTTCATTAACTCACAGTGAACATCTACCATATGAATTTTTCCCTGTGATGGAAAGACAAAATTCTTGAGTTTTCCCAACATGTGTTTCAAGTGCTTTCCAGGGCTGGTTCTGTCCCAGCAGGGCTCCACTGTGTGGGATGTTAGCTTTGCATTTGCAAGAGGCACATACATTCATTATGATCTTAAACTAATAACCTTCTTTTATTACTGGTAGAAAATTCATATTTAAAAATCCAGTTTTCTTGTCTTTCTGGCGTTCTAAGACAGCCAGGAGCAGGACTTACCAACCATGGGGTGATCTGATAACCATAAACCAGCAAGCTTACAAGCTCAGCTTGGAGAAGTTAATGTATTAACAACCACTGGTTGTATGGCTCTATTCATACCCCTGTGATATATACAACAGTGTGTGTTTTGATCAGGAAAAAATTAGTCAGCATCTAAAGTGCCATCTACGTTTTTACCAAAACTGGAATGAAACCCTTGAGTCAAAGTCTCTTTGTTGCTCTATTTATGTAGGAACACTCAACTTCCAGCATGGACAGAAGTTGGCACAGCATTTCTTATCCTTCAACGTACTTAAAAACTTAGAAGTGGTCAGGAGACCAGGACTGTTTAATTAGGCTTTTTGTTTATGTCTAGGGTTGAGCATACTTGACAGTAAGTAGTTCAACACCCAGAATATTGACCTGTATTACGGAAAAGCTACCCTTTTAATTGTTTTGCTGCTGATACTGTGGTGTTCTGGGTGTAATAATGGAAGCAGGCTGTAAAGGGTTGCAGAAGAACCTCACAGCACTGAATAGCTGTTGAAATTCCTTGTAGACAGGTATGAAGTGATGTTCAAGGGGCAGGTGGAGGGAACAACTCCCATCTTGCACACACAGCACTGTTTGTCTTCTCATATTTCTGAGGGACAGGATATAGATGTTGCTGTAGTCACCTGTGTTATTGTCAGCTCGATGAACCATAACGGTCAAAATCCAGAACAGACAGCACTGGACCGCTGCATAAATCCGTAGTATGCCTATATCTGGTGCATTGTGTACTCTTATGGTATTGCTTCTCCCCCTGTACTCCTCTTTTCCACTTAATTCTCCCCCAAGCCTGCCTCCAAAAGAGATATTAAAACTGAAGGAAGAAATGTCAGAGGTATGCAATGACTTCTATATGAGAAATCATCTAATAGACTTCAACTCTTCAGGCTGGAAGTGAGAGAGCTCATGACAAGTAGACCTCACATGTAGTATTTCAAGTGTCGCAGACAATGTGAGTGAGGTTTGATGCAGAAATGAGGGACATTGGATGAAACTGGCAGCACTCAGGTTCAAAACTCCTTGTTAAGCAGTAACAATCCCTGCCACAGGATGTTATTGATCCTAGATGTTTTACGTAGGTTCAAGGGAAGACTGGACAAACTTGTGGAAGAGAACTCTATCCTCTGTTATTAAACATTAGTTATCTCTTGCTCAGGAAGTGTGTCTGAGCTAGGAGTTGTTGGAGAATGCATGTGTGTTACAAAGTAAGGATCACTCCCCACTCGCTCTGGTTGTATACTTTTCCCTAGGTGTGCGCCTTTTGACCACTGTCAGTGGCAGTCACTGGGACAGGTCTAGGTTTAGCTAGTGTGACTGTCCCTGCCTTCTGAGAGGCCTCTGCACTTCAACCTTGTGTTGTCAGGTGGTCTTTCCTAAAACAGGTGACATGTATTTGAGACCCCAGGTAAGAGCAATCACCAGTAAATGTAACCGATGATTTGGCACATCTGTTATTGAGTGAGCAGATGTACAAGGTATTTTGAGTTGACTTCCTGCTGAAGAAGGAACAAGTGGTATAATCCACTGTTTTCTGTCCCTGCCAGCTCCCTTTTTGTTTAGAATGCAGCCTTCAAAGCAAATCATTACAGCAGATGTACAGATCGTTATTTTGTTCTTTCAGTAATCCAAGCAGTACCTACTGCTTTGCAGTAGGCAAGGCATGCAAGAGAGCCCCTAGGATTACCTTCAATTAGATAGCCTGTTTTTGCTCTTTCTCTCCACCCCCTCACACAGCTTCTTTACTAGAACCCCATAGAACCACACAGTCACAGAATGTCAATTAAGAAGTCCTTCCAAAACTTCACATTTTCTCCTGTACCATGAAAATACCTTCAAATATTTGAATGCAACCTGTTTGTCTTGCAGGCATAGCCAGGCTAACTAAGAAATAAATGGTTTTGGTGAGGTTCTGAGTTAACTTTATGCAACCTGCTGTACAGGGGCATCTGTATGTGAATGGTTCTCTACCCAGCAGCTTAGGTATATTCAGTAGTAGCTGTGATTTTAAATGTCAGACTATCTGTTGCCTGAATAGTGGGTATTTAGCTATTTAGTGCTGGAAGCACTCTTCCTCGGAGACTGCAGCAGTATATGTGGTCTATAGGCCACTGGCTCAACAACGCAGTGGCAAACTAATCTTTTTAGCCTGGCATTAAGATAAAACCAATGCACATAAAATATGCCTCAGTATTCATCAGATGGTCAAGGAATTTGTCAGATTATTTTTGTTTCCAGAGGAACCTGTTATATTTGTAAAGGAGATATTTCACAAATGCACTCCGTGAAGATTTTCATATCTTCAATACGGAATAAAATATTAGACAATCCAGTCCTGTCACAGAGGGGAGACAGAGTACTTATGTAGCAGGTGGGATGCGTGACTTCAAATTAAGTAAAATAAATTGCTGTTGAAATCATTCTGGATCTCACAGCTAAGTACCATAAATATCTAGCTAGTATTTTATTCTTTTTCCCTTTTAAAAATGCTTAACTCATTTTTCATTGCAATTTTAAGCAAGTGGAAAAATCCTGTGTTATAAAAACAAATGTTATTTTTTATAAGCTCAGAGTATGAAAAAGGTTTTATAATTAACAAAACCAAGTTTTGCATTATTATCCAAAACTACCTAAATTCCAGCACAGGTAAAGCCATGAACCACTTTTCTTTAAGTTTAGATTGCTTACTGGATTGTCATTTTCAAACCCGATAAGTAACCTTGTTGTGTCCTTACATGATCAAGTGAACGAAATAATCAGTGTAGAGGTTGCACTTTTGCACTAATGAGCTGTCACAAACAGTGCCGAAACTTTGAAGGGCAAGTTTGTAATTGGTCTCAGTAAAAGGTACCACACAGCAAAGAGAATAGGTTAAAGAATCATGGAGCTAATCCTGCTGGGGTGGTGGCACCATCCTTCAAGGAGGGAGGTATATGGTGGGAATTGCCTTCTAGTCAAGCTGCCAGAAGTTTCTCTCCCCTCCTCTCTTCTCCACTTTTTAGGCACTTTTAAGTGCCACTCATTGCTACCTTTTTTGTACTTTTATTTATTTCCTTTATTTTCCCACTCCACACACAGCATTAGAACCACCATAACCCACCAAATGCCTCATCTTTGATAGGATGAGGGGCAATGGGCACAAACTGCAGCACAGGAAGTTCCACCTCAACACGAGGAAAAACTTCTTTACTGTGAGGGTGACAGAGCACTGGAACAGGCTGCCCAGAGAGGTGGTGGAGTCTCCTTCTCTGGAGACCTTCAAAACCTGATGGGATGCATTCCTGTCCAACCTGCCCTGGGTGACCCTGCCTTGGCAGGGGGGTTGGACGATCTTCAGAGGTCCCTTCCAACCCCTACCATTCTGTGATTCTGTGATTCTGTTTCAAGTACTCTCACAATATGTCCATACCTTCATTTTCTGCATAACAAAGTAACACTTGTAATCCAGGGGAGACTTCTTTACTGCCCTTCCCATCCTCCCTAGCAGTCAGGGAAGGAAAAACTAAGCTTTTAAACATTTTTCCTTTACCCCTCTACCATGTGGCTGCAGCTTTTTATAGCCCTAGCCATCACGTCACCTGGGCCTTTTGGTGCACTGTCTTTAGGCTGGGTGAGTGCTCTTTAACCCTTTCTTACAGAAAATCTGCCCCACCACTGTCTGTTTAAAATGCCTGACTGTAAAAGTACTGTCTGGTTTCTGGTGTAGTATAAACCCAGAGTCCTTTGAAGTTTAGGGAGAACAGTATCTTTCTGCAGAACATCACAGCTAACTTTCTGGCTGCTCCTAAGTCTCTGTGTTACAGGGTTTCTCACTGGGAAGGGAAAGATGAGGCTTTCCTAGGGATCCTTTTTTGCAGCTGGTTCTTGAGGCTGGTAGAGCCAAGCATCTGCAGTCCTGAAATAACCATGTGGTAGCAAGTGCTGTGGCTGCTGCCTTTCCAGCTGGTCTGTACAAAATAGCTGTAATGATTCTTTTTTGCTTAGGGCTAATGTGGCATAATACTTCGAAGCTATGATTTCTGTCTTCCTCTGGCATATCCTAAACTTCCAGATTTTGAGCTGTCTGAGGGAGGTTTTTCTTTGGAAAGATAAGTATAGGCTACTCAACATTTTATAGCCGAAAAAACCCCTAGTGCTAAATATATATTTGTTAGACAAAAAGGAGAACCAGTAATTTGGTTTAGTATATTGATGAAAGGGAACTACTAAGTATGCTTAAACTGATGAAGTTGGGATGAGGCTTCTGTGACCTCCCTGGTAAAGACCCCAAACTCGGCATGCAGGTGTTAATTCTCAGGAACAGACAGGTTACTGATGAGCACTGCAGGCAAAGTAGATGCTTGTCCAGCCTTCATGCCATCCAGCCAAAACCAAGGCATTTGAAATGTATCCTTCTCCTACAGAAATTTCCATACAAGTTTAATGTTATCTGCTTGGCCTTTTCCTTGAAATAAGAACACACAAAGTCAGAGAAGAAAAGGCTCTTACTGGCTTTTTCCTAGAAGTTCAAAAGGAGCTTTCACAATGGCATTTACTTCAGGTGCCTTTATCCTCTGAAAGAAGCCCCAGGCTGCAGGATTATGGTTCCCTTATTTGTAAGACTTGTTTGGCTTCATACAAACAGTTCTCACTGGGGCCTGGGGGTACTAATAGGCCCTGGTGGCCTTGACCTGCCTCACCTGGGGCCACACTCTGCCCATGGCCTAGGAGCTCCATTTCAGTTCAGCCCTGGGCCCTCAGTCCTGCCTGAGCAGCTCTACAGGAGTTTGTTGCAGTCTTGCCTGACTCTGGATGCTGCTGTGCCTGGCCTCTGGACTGCTGTCCTAGCCTGAGCCTTGGCCCATCCGCAGGGAGGTGCCTGAGGCCTAGAGCTAGGGCTGCCCCCCAGCCTGCCCTGCTCCCTGGCTGGGGCCATGGGATGGCCTTGGGGAGCCCATGGTGCCCCAGTCCCAAGGCAGCAGCCAGTCCTCAGTGTGCTCCAAAATCCTACTCTGTGGGTAAGCGACAAAAATGTTTGTGTGTGCCTATTAGTGCTCTGATAGCAGGGGTGTTTGCTGCTAGCAACTCACAACCCACTTCCTCTTGCGCAGGTGAAGTTATTGCTTCATTTGTGTGGATGTCGGTGTGGTCAATAATGAGCAGTAAAATTAAAAAAAAAAAAAGCTGCACAGAATGTAAGTTAATTACATAGTTCAGATTTGCTGCTTACGTATGTGTATATGAAGATACAAAAGCTTGAGTGAAGGTTATCAGGCTCCGACAGGTGATTGTAGCTATTTGGGGCTTTAGGCTTCTTTAGATTGTCGGTGCGATAGTTGATCTGTAAAGATCCGACAATAGCCGGGATGCAGGTGGCAGGAAACACTGAACTGAGGGTTATGCCTGCCTTTCTTTGGAGTTTCAGCGTGGGAGGTCTGTCTGGGGGTAAAGCACCTCTACGCGCCACGGGTCCCAGAGCCTTCTTTGGAAAACAGGCCCTGAAAATCAGAGAGATTTGAGAAGCTTGAGGTTTATTTTTCTCATATTCCAGAAATAGTACCTGCAGACCAGAATCTAGTGTTGTGTTGCCATTGCTTGTTAAAGGTACATCGGTGTGTGGGATCCTCCATTTTGAAAAAGTTCCTACTGCTGCACTGCAGTCCAGTCTCCATCTGGAAGACAGTAGTGTTCAACTTTACAGCCTCTGCTCCCAAAACTGTATCATAAACTGAATAATACTACTACTAGCAACAATAATAATAATAATCTGAAATACCATATGTCACTTCATGACTGGAGGTAGAGTTTGGGGCTGGATGTTAGCAGGATTACTTCAAGATATGAGCTGGTACCCTGAGGCAGCAGCTCTGTGTTCATAAACCCATAGTTCAAATCTCTGCGGTGTGTAAATCTATAGCTCTTGCGCTGAAAATTGTTCACTTACAGCAGCAGAGATTAACGTCCAGGCTGGCTTGTGAGCTAGCTTAGGCTTGCTTGGTCTTTTTGATTGACTTTTCTCTTAGTAGCATTTTTGCCTTGGCATGAAGTCCGCTGTAGGTAAAGCTAAGGTTAAACATCTTACTGTATGCTTTAAATATTTCAGCTGAAGAGGCCTAGCATGCCCTTCCTGAATAAAAACGAAATAAAGTACTTCAGTGCTGCTGAGTTTCCTGTAAGGGGACGGTCAGGACCTGTCGGCTTGCCGGAGGCGCTTGCAGCCCACGGCGGGGAGCTGGGCAGGGGCTCAGCCTCTGGGCAGGGGCAGAAACTCAGCCCGGCCTCGTTCCGCCTCGCCCGCGCGACCACAGCTGTTGTTTACGCTTATTTGAACGGGCCCATGAGTGTCACTGAGGTCTGGGTTTTGTAAGAGCTGGGCACTTCAGCAGCTCGTCCTGTAATTGAGTCCTTGCCTGTCGGTAATAGTCCCAGAGGAGGTGGGAGTAGGCTCTGACTACGGCCGGGCTTGTGTAACCTCGGCCTGAGGGCGCTCCCCGCCCGGCCTTGTTGCATGCCCTCGGAAGGGCTGGTTACCCAGAAGTGTCCTGTGCGAGCCTTGTAACTCTCAAGATCAGCCAAGGTGGTGGGAAGAAAAGAGATTCTCTTTGTAGTGGTCCCTGCTTAGGGAAAAAAAGCTTAACTTCTCATTATCTTGCATTTGTGATTGATTTTTTTTTTTTTAAATATTGTACTAATCCTCCCATGAAACTTAACTGGTTTATCTTTAGTCCCAGCCTTTTTTTTACTTTCTTTTAATCCTCTGCATTTCGGCCCAAGCCCTTGGCCAGTTTGTTGAAATACAGCTCTTTCAATTTGGTGTTACTTCAGCAATTGTTACTTTATTCTGTATGCCTGATCCTGGCATTTCTGTCAGTTGTTATCTCTGGCAGTCACTGGAGTAGCTTAAATCTAAAATGTCTGATAAGCTGGTATAGTAGTTAACATTTTCGTAATTTTAGTCTGCAGGTAGTTTCTCTCCTCCTTCAGTCTTGCAGTACGTATTGGAAGATAATCCAGAGAAGCTTGTTTCTTTGTTTTGTTTTTAAATTTGTAATCATTTATCACTGATAGGACTTAAGAAACAATGTACTCATCTCTACTACTTTCCAGCGGTACTGACGCGACTTAAAATAAGCAGTAGCAGTAAAACATCAGTGCTGAATGGGCTGCTTCCCTGGATTTGTTTTCTTCTTAAATACTGTTTTCCAATTTTTTTCTTCTTCTCTGAGTAATTGACTTCCAGAAAAAAAAAAAGGTTGATTTTTACTTTTCTCTTCCTGTTGCTGTGTTGTTTTGTTTTTTTTTTTAATGAACCTACATAAAGCACTAATTGAGTAAAAAAACCATTTTGGTTCACAAACAGCCAGAGTGACCAGTGCTACTCATTTCTTGGTTTTTTCCAGAATTTTATTTGGCAAGCAGGATGGGTGTCTGTGGGAGGAAAGAAAGTGAATTAAATTTGGGGAAATACAGGATGGAGCTTGAAAGGGTGTGTCCTCAAAGATGTGTGCACATGTGTCACCCTTGCAAACTGGGTAATTGCATATTTAGTTTCCTGTCTGTAGACATGTGTGGGAGCAAATGTACGGTTTGCCTGCCATAAGGGAGATACATGTGCTGAAGGCATCGTCATTTTCAGACTGTTTTGAACCTAGTGCACTGGAAGAACTTACATTATGGTGTAGGCCACCATGGTGACTCAGAAATTGGATCCCAGTTTTATGACTGACTACCAAACCCTGGTAATAATTGTGATGTTAAATACATTTTGTAGTATAGTAGTGTCAGTTACGCAAGAATACCTGGTGTCTCCTCAGGCCTCAGAAGAGCTTGGCTAACAGCAGCCTTACTTCGCTGTGAGTTATAGCTACCAGCACATCCTTGGTATTGCCTGTGTCCTTCTTGTGGAAAAATACTCGTATTGCTATATTTTTCTTGTTGATACTGCCACTTGGATAGCTTGCTTATAAAGCTGGAAGCGTAGGAGCTGAGTGGAGGAAGAAAGAGAGGGCACACACGGGTCAACATTCAGTGACAGTGAGGAAAGACATAGAAAGATGACGAGGTTTTCTTGTAAACAGTTTGTATTGGTAGTTAACGAAAAGAATATATTTAATGCTGGTTTTCACGTTTCTATTCTGTATCCCCAGCCTCCCACCTGGTGATGCTCATCTTCCATTTGGAGTCCTTCTGGTTATAACTATGAAAAATAAGCTATTTCTGATACACCAATAAATATGCTTGCTGGCTAGTCCTAAAGAACAACTCCCTGCAATTATGATTGTGGTGACTGTGCATAATGAATGATAGAGTTAGTGGTGAAAAGTTTTGCTGTCATAACCAACCTTTTAAAATGTAATATTTCAAAATAAGCATCACAGTTTGCAGTTTGCATTTCAGATACTTCAAAACATGTAATACAAGTGAAAACTTATTTCTGCCATGAAAATGGATGATATAGCTATTCAGTGGAATAACATTGGGGTTTTTTGTTTGTTTGCTGTGTGTACTTGTTGTGCATAGGGGACTGAAGTTAGCATCTTATTTCTCTGTGTCTGCCATGCTTTGAAATTAACTCAGGAGTCGGTGTCTTTGAGCACTGATGAAGGATTATTATTGTCTGAAATACAGATATAGCTAAACGTGTGTTAACCTTCCCTTTATTGCAGAGTTGAATTAGGATGTGCTACCCACAGAACTTACTTGGCCACCCTGTTGTGCATTGTCTTTCATCTTTCTTATCTGAAATGAAAATTTAGAAATGAACATTTTTATACTAGGATACAAGCATCCTTCCCTGTTAGTTATGGAATTAACTTAAACTGTAAGCTAGCACCCTGATAATCCTCTGAGGGCTGTGAAATCTTTGAAAAACTAGAGAATGTACAAAACTGCAGTTGTGAAAAGACTGGCTTTCTGGAGTGGTTTCCAAGCTTCTGGAGAGGTTTTGCAAGCCAATAGTCTGACTCTAAAAATAATAATAAAATTTAAGTGTATGAATAGAAACTCTTTAAGGATTGTTGTAGGGTAGTAGAATGGTGTACAAATAATGTAATTGTCACTACTGCAGGTAGGTCCATTGTCGCCTGCTGTGTGCTTGCTGGGTTTGGTATGGGGCCTGGAGGGTTTTGGCATCGGGCTGGGTCTCTGTTCAGACTCGCGTACCTGTCTAGGACTCTGCAATGCAAGGGCTTAGGACCTGCTCCTCAAGATTTAAACTCACAGTGGGAAAGCTCCAGTCTTACATACTGATATTTCCCATAAGAAGTGATAGGCTGCAAGCTGGTTGTTGGGTTGGGGTTTGTTTTGTTTTTTCTAAATAGCTTTAGTTTAGGCTGCTCAAGAAAGAGGTAAGAATTTACTGTGCCCAGGGCCTGCACCATTTTTTCCACTGTTGTTCTAGGATACGTTCAATTCAGAGCTGTGCCCTTTCAGTCAACCAGAACAAGGATCCTTCTCCAGAAACGCGTTGGGTAGCCTGTGTTTCCTGTTAAGGAAAGAGCCTGCCAAAACTGAAGGACAGTGACTACAAGAAGTGTTTGCTAAGTCCTTCCTCGTTCCTCTTCACTAGTACCTTGCACTTTTCCTTCACTACTGTGAAAATGTCGCTATCTGGTAGCAGCCTGGTGGATAAATTCAACTGGTCTGGTTCCTTTAGGCCTTAAAGTCATCCTATCAGCATGAATTGATCTCCCTTTTAACGAAAAGCTGCCTGTGTTATTGTCCTTGGTCTTTCTGAGCCACAGTGATATCCTTGTGATGGATCATGAAGTGAGGGGGGGAAGTTACCTAAAATAACCAGTCTACGTCATCTGTATGCTGTACTCAAATTATCCCTGCACAGGTGTGAGTGTGTGGCTCCATGGTGATACACTGTTTGAAATTCTGGGTGGGTTCAGAGGAAATGGATGTTTCTGGGCTCAAAAAATGTTCTTCTGGCTAGATAATTGTGCTTTTAAGCTGGGCAAGAGAAAGGAGGTAAGAAGATGAAGCAGGCAGGCCTCTGCACTGAAGCAGTCATTCTGGGAATGAAACCCAAAGGACAGATCTCAGGCAATGCAGCCAGTCCTAGGTACACCCAGAGTCAAACTACTTGCTGTGACAACTCAAAGTCCTTGAGGATTTGCCTATCTCAAATGTGGGAGATGTAAACCTCATCTGCTTGGGTCCTGTGGATTTTGAGAAGGATAGATCCTGTGACTGCTGGAAAACGCAGCTCTTCAGTCATGTGTGATGCTTCTTGCAATGCATGATGCCATATCTTTTCCTGGCTTGTTCCCAGGAGTTAAAACCTGCTCTTCCAGTGGCTCAAAACTTTAATTATCCAGTGCTCGACACTGGGTGTTAGTGGTCTCTATTGCAAGTCCTCAGGCTTAAATTAAGTACTTCTGAGGCAATCTCCATTTTAAGGTGAGGACGCTGCTTTGCCTTCTCTTTAGATTCACTATAACATGACAGTAACAAAGCAGTAACTGTGTTTGTAGTTCTAGTCATGTAGATATATATATGACTTGAATATGCGCATGTATATATATGCATATATAAGTGTTTTGAAGGGTAGGTGTGTAACTTTTCTTGTGCACTGAAGGCATGAGTTCTGTATAAAATTTATCCCCTTACTACTGTCCTAATAGTTTTTATTCTGGATAGTACTGGTGGTGTGAGACGGCAAAGTGAGGAGAGAAGCCTATCACTTGTCTGTGAGCTTAGCTCTGAGGAGCTTGAATCAGAGCTGAGAGATGACACTTCATCAGCCAAGTGAGGTTTTTCCTCTTGTCTTCCCCCTTCCTCGCTCCCCCTTAGCTGCGTTGGCCTGAGATGCAGCGATGTCTCTGCTGATGGGTGACTCCCATGGCACACCAATCTTCTGCTTTTTCTGTTTTGTTTTTTTTTTTTTCCTCTAAGTCAAAACACAGTCTTGCCTTGGCATATGACTCTTACTCAGACAAGTCTACACCATGGCCTAGTCTTTTAAATTCCTTAAAGAGAAGTGGATTCCTTCAAGTAAGCAACCTGTTTTGCACTCTGGCTGGATGCTTCCCACGGGTTTAGATTGTGGGGTTCAACTTTGTCATCCTGTATAGCATTTCATTCTGAGAGCATAGACCTGCAACTGTTTTCTCTCCTGGGAAGGGCAGAGCTGCCTCTGAATGCCACATAGCTTAATTTTCCCAGATTCAATCCATATGGGCTTTAAATCTATGTTTGTTTGGGGAACTGGTAACAGGAGAACAGAGATGCAAAGGAACTCAATAAAACTCTAATATTTAACATGTAAAATATACAGACAGAGACCAGCCACTTGGCACTGTTTTCCTGCAGCTCTGGAGAATCAGTTGGCCTGAGATATTCACAGTATCTTTTTTTGAGTCTCAGAACTGCATCCAGGAGGTCTAATGTCGGTAATGTCTGCAGTGGAACCAAATCTCTTTACTACAAAAACAATATGCCACGTTCTGTCTTCTGTTTAAAGGTGGATTTTGTTTTTTCTCCCCCCACCCCCAGCAGAATTTTCCATTCTGTTCTTCCTTTTTAAGCCTTTCAGCAGTTACAGAAAGTTTACACTAATCTCTGTTTCTTGAGCCTGACGAAAGATAGGAGGAAATCTGGCCAGTGAATGAAAGAGCCAGGAGAATACATATTTCTTAGCCAAAAAGGCAAGTGATGGGGTTTAGGAACTAGCTACTGTCTGTAGTTTGTAAGGGCCAAGTTTGTCTCTGGCAGCGAGGGACTCTGTGTTCAGGACAAAAGGTTTCTTGAAAGAGAAACCATTAAATGCAAATGACTGACTGGTATGCATTAGGTGGGTATACTTTGCACATTCTCACTATATGGCCCTGAGTGGAAAAGTAAAAAATGGCAATCAAATATCTTAATTTCACTATTGGATTTCTGAGAAGCTAGAAAGTATTTAAATTTGTCAGGACCTTGATACAAGTATGGTAGTATCTGAGTTGGAAAATGCTATACCAGTTGCATCACTTGGAGAGGAGGTGACAGTAGCAAAGCATGAGCAGGGCTGCCACACTATGGGAAGGAAGAAAATTAGGCTTGAGGTTCCTTAATATCTTGCTGGTGAATTTTGGTACTTGCCATGATCCCTATGTGCTACTTAGGAAGTAGGAATTTATAAGCAGGGAATATTTTCTTCCCTCTCTTATATATAAAAATGCTTTGCATTCAGAATTTACCTCTGTCCTTATGATAGCTGGTGTGCTGTTTTGTACTACTGTGATTATTGGTAAGGAACTGAGGAGTTGTATTAGTTTCCTGGCATGCAGGTTGGAAATTCTTTTTCTGCTCTGATGTTGAAGAAAAATGAATGTAGTGTGTGAAAGCTTGTCTGAAAACTTAACGAGACTTTATTCTGATTTTGGTCAAATGGTTTAGACGGCTGTCTTTACACTCTTGGCAAGGGCACAGGAAGAAATATGGTCCTGTACAGAATCTTAACCCCTCCTGAGAAGCCCAGGCACAGTGCCCCTATGAGTGGCAGAAACTGTTGTTTGTTAAGCAAGCAGTAGTTGACTTCAGTCTCAGTGACATGACCAATGGTTTCAGTCAGCCTTCTTGATAAGGCTACATCTAGGCAGTGGCCATCCAGGTGGGTTAGGCTCCTGGGGAAGTGTGTGTGTTCCTCTAACTTACCTTAGCTGATTGGTTGGCCTGAGATACAGATAATCAAAACTTTTTTAGGTATAGTATTGTTTCTGCTTCTTCCTCTCCTATGCAACAAAACACAGGACTGTATTTTCAGTGCTTTGTGGTTGAGAGAAAAGCCTTTGAAGTAAACTATATGGTTAGTTGCTAATTTGAAGCATGCCACTTCAAAGGTTTCAGGTATCAATAGATTTTTTTTTTTTAACCAATAGCAGTAACTTAGGTTGTAGCTTGTTGTTTTCCAGCAAACCTCATGGAGCATGAGGGCTGCAGTGGGTGTTGGTACAGAGAAGAGGGTATAGTCCAGTGTGACTGTTGAAGAGGCTAGGGTTTGTCTAACCATCAGTGACTTCAGGAATAGAAGCACTTCTCAGAGGTGATGTCATGGCTAGTTATTTTTACAGAGTGGATGGTTATAAGAACATCTAGAATATATAGAGACTTCTAGATATATTATGTATGTTGGGGGGGACTGGGTCCAGTAGTCCGACAGCGGGGAGGCTTCTGCAGCTCTGTGCCCCTGGTTCCAACCAGTGGTGGGGCTGAGTGTGTGTTCCCAGTAGGTGGGTGCGCATGCATGCACACACACACCCTGCCGGCACCACCCCACACGTATACAACACACATACCCGGCTGACCACGCAGGTCAACACAGGCAGGCACACAAATGGCACCAATGGCATCATCCTGTTCTCCTCTCTGCCTGAACAAGATGAAGATCTCTTAGTGTGAAACATTGATACATAATTATATGTGCCTGTCTCTCTGTCTCGAGGTGTATATATATTCACACAACTAATTATATATTATCAATATATTAATTCTATACCATTAATATGATTAATA